>NC_087397.1:13235000-13305000 GCF_031307605.1 Tribolium castaneum
CCAGCACTGTTTATTTCAAACGATTTTATGATTCGAAACTAATGAACTTTTATGGGGCAGATGCAAAACCACATATTACCATATAAAGCGTTTTAAAGCAAATTATTACCTTTTGCAACAAGAAATTTCACGTCAAAGAAACTGAAAACTTCGTATCCATGCACAAATATCGAATTACGTATCAGTTTAGGCAAATACAGCTTATTTTAAACGATTCCTTGCTATAAACAAAAAAAATTTTATCAAACATATTGAAAACGTCTTATTCTCGAAAATAAGAGCAAATTATGTATCAGCTTTAACAAAAGCGGATTACTCTGTTTGATTCTATGCTTAGAGTAGAGTAAACTACTATAAAACGTAATGAAAACTCTATATTCAAGCTCAAAAGAACAAATTACGTTATAGTTTTGACAAAAAAAAATTATTTCGGACGATTACATACTTTGAAGTAAGCAAACTTTAATTGAACAAGTGCAAAAGCTAATACTTTGCTTTAAAATAACGATTTATGTGGTAATATGGTGTTTTGCATCTGTCCTATAAAAGTTTACTCGTTTCGCTCCATTGAATCATTCGAAATAAATTATTTTGACACAACAACAACGAAAATAATTTGTTTTTGTTTAAACTGTAACATGTCGTTTTTATAAAACGAACTAAGACGTTTGGCATCTGCTTAGTGAAAGTTTTCTCGTTTGGGGGCATAAAATCGTTTGAAATTAACAGTTCTGGTCAAAACTATAACGTAAATTATTCCTTTGAGACGAAATTTAAAGTTTTCGTTAAGTTTTATACAAGTTTGCTCTATTCTAAGCAAAGGAGTAATCAGGATAAACTGCTTTTATCCAAAGTAATACATAATTTGCAGTTTTCAGCCGGAATAAGACGTTTTAATCTTTTTAATGTAAGTTTTTGTATTCAAAACAAAGGATCGTCTAAAGTAAGCAGTTTTTGTCCAGACTGAAACGTAATTCGAATTTCTGTGCCTGAATAAGGGGTTTTCAGTTACTTTGATGTCAAGTTTCTTGTTTGTAACAATGAATTAACGAAAATAATTGGTTTTTATCCTAACTGTGGCATGAATCGTTTTTAAAAGGCGAAATAAGATGTTTTTCCTCTGTTCAGTGAAAGTTTACTCTTTTCAAAGCATAGAACCGTTTGAAATTAACAGCTCTCGTTAAGACTATAACGCAAATCTTTTGTTTTGTGCTAAAATAAGACGTTTTTAGTCAGTTTGATATAAGTATTCTTGTTCAAAGCAAAATATTGTCGAAAATCAACCGATTTTGTCTAAACTGATACAAAATTCGGTGGTTTGTGTCCGAATACAAAGTTTTCAGATTCTTTAATGTTAGGTTTGCTGCTTCGAACAAAGAATCAACGAAAATATTTTGTTTTAATACAAACTGCAATATAAAATGTCTTTATAGGACAAAACATGATGTTTGGCTTCTGTTTAATAAAAATTTACTCGTTTGGAAGCATAGAATCATTCCAAATAAGCTATTCTCGTCGAAACTATAATGTAATTAGTATTTTGTGCTAGAATACAGCGTTTTTGTTAGATTTATTAACAATTTTGTCTATTTTAAGCAATGAAACGAATAGGATTAGCTGCCTTTATCCAAAGTGATACACAAATTGCTCCTTTATGCCAGATTAATACGTTTTTAGTCTGTTCGATATAAGTTTTCTTGTTCAAAGCAAAAGATCGTCTAAAATAAGCCGTTTTTGTTTGAACTGATAAACAATTCAGACTGAGAGTCAACAAAAATAATATGTTTTAATCCAAACTGATACTTTTTGACCCTATAAGAGTCCTATAAGAGTCCGAGATACGCCGTTCTCGTCAAGTCTATAACGTAATTCGTTTTTTTGTGTCAGAATACGACGTTTTCTGTCTGTTTAATATAATTTTTTAATAATAATAATAATAATAACAATTATAATAATAATAATAATAATAATAATAATAATAATAATAATAATAATAGTAATAAAAATGAAGCTTATTTTGTGTTATATGAGCGTTTTCTCATTTCTATGCAAGAGATCATCTGTGATCTGTGTTTTTAGGCAAGAAATTGTCTAAAATTAATAACTCATTTTAAAACTGGTATAAAAACATTTACTATACAAAAGTTATAATCGGTTTTTAATAATAATAATATTAATAATAATAATAATAATAATAATAATAATAATAATAATAATAATAATAATAATAGTAATTATAATAAAAATAATAGTAATAATAATAATAATAATAAAAATAATAATAATAGTAGTAATAAAAGTAAGCTTAGTTTTCTAAGCAAAAATGAAGCTTATTTTGTGTTATATGAGCGTTTTTTCATTTCTATGCAAGAGATCATCTGTGATCTGTGTTTTTAGGCAAGAAATTGTCTAAAATTAATAACTCATTTTAAAACTGGTATAAAAACATTTACTATACAAAAGTTATAATCGGTTTTTAATAATAATAATATTAATAATAATAATAATAATAATAATAATAATAATAATAATAAAAATAATAATAATAATAATAATAATAATAGTAATAATAATAATAAAAATAATAGTAATAATAATAATAATAATAATAATAATAATAGTAGTAATAAAAGTAAGCTTAGTTTTCTAAGCAAAAATGAAGCTTATTTTGTGTTAGATGAGCGTTTTCTCATTTCTATGCAAAAGATCATGTGTGATCTGTGTTTTTAGGCAATCTAAGCCATTTTATAGTTTTTAATATTTAACAAAAATTTGCTTTAAAATAAAATGTTTGAAAAACTGAAATTAAACTAATTTAATTGTGTCTAACACTTTAGTAAAAGAAAAAGGAGAAGACATAAAAGTCACTAAAGTCCTAGAGTTGTCTTTAGTCGTCATATTAATAACAATAACATTTATAATAACAATACTAGTAGTACTAAATTTGCTTATATGCAAGCGCTTAATTAAGGTAACAGTTTTTTTGTTTTTTGCTTATATCTCGAAAACAGTTACTTCTATCAATTTTTAACTTTTCACCAAAATTAAAGGTGATAAAATTTCCTACAAAATAGTTATTTGCATTTTTCATGTAGAACTAACCATAAGCGAGATATAAGTTTGAAAATAATTAATAATTAAAAAAAAATGTGTTTTAACAGAAAATGTCTTGTGATTTAAAATACACTTAATTTATTGGGTCCAATACTTAATTAGAAGAAAAAGGAGGTGACAGTAAATGCTGCATTTTCGTCTTCGTCTAAAACATTGAAAACTGAATTACATTTTTGTTCAGTAACAGTTACAGTTTTCTTATTAATTTTTTGCTTATATCTCGAAAACAGTTACTCCTATCAAATTTTATCTTTCTTCCTAAATTAAAGCTGATAAAATTTCCAACAAAATAGTTATTTACATTTTTCTTGTAGGACCAAGTATAAACGAGTTATAGAGTTGGATATAAATAATATTTAACAAAAATTTGCTTTAAAATAAAATGCTTGAAAAACCGGAATTAAACTAAATTAATTGTGTCTAACACTTTAGTAGAGGAAAAAGGAGAAGACATAAAAGTCACTAAATGTTTCAGAGTCGTCTTTAGTCGTCATATTAATAACAATAACATTAATAATAATAATACTAATAGTACTAAATTTGCTTATATGCAAACGCTTAATTAAGGTAACAGTTTTTTGGTTTCTTGCTTATATCTCGAAAACAGTTACTCCTATCAATTTTTATCTCTTTTTCAAAATTAAAGCTGATAAAATTTCCTACAAAATAGTTATTTGCATTTTTTTGTAGGACCAACCATAAGCGAGTTATAGAGTTGGATATAAATAATCTTTAACAAAAATTTGCTTTAAAATAAAATGTTTGAAAAACCGATATTAAACCAAATTAATTGGGTCTAACACTTTAGTAGAGGAAAAAGGAGAAGACATAAAAGTCACCAAAGTCTTCAGAGTTGTTTTTAGTACTAAATTTGCTTATATGCAAGCGCTTAATTAAGGTAACAGTTTTTTGGTTTTTTGCTTATATCTCGAAAACAGTTACTCCTATCAATTTTTTATCTTTTTACTAAAATTAAAGCTGAAAAAATTTCCTACAAAATAGTTATTTGCATTTTTTATGTAGGACTAACCATAAGCGAGATATAAGTTTGAAAATAATTTATATTTAAAAAAAAAGTGCTTTAACAGAAAATGTTTTGTGATTTAAAATACACTTAATTTATTGGGTCCAATACTTTATTAGAAGAAAAAGGAGGTGACATAAAAGTCACTGAAGTCTTCAGAGTCGTTTTTAAATGATGCATTTTCGTCTTCGTCTCAAACATTGAAAACTGAATTACATTTTTGTTCAGTAACTGTAACAGTTTTCACTTTGGTTTTTTGCTTATATCTCGAAATCAATTACTCCTATCAATTTTTATCTTTCTTTCAAAATTAAAGCTGATAAAATTTCCTACAAAATAGTTATTTGCATTTCTTTTGTAAGACCAACCATAAGCGAGTTATAGAGTTGGATACAAATAATCTTTAACAAAAATTTGCTTTAAAATAAAATGTTTGAAAAACCTAAATTAAACTAAATTAATTGAGTCTAACACTTTAGTATAGGAAAAAGGAGAAGACATAAAAGTCACCAAAGTCTTCAGAGTCGTTTTTGGTCGTCATATTAATAACAATAACATTAATAATAATAATACTAATAGTACTAAATTTGCTTATATGCAAACGCTTTATTAAGGTAACAGTTTTTTGGTTTCTTGCTTATATCTCGAAAACAGTTACTCCTATCAATTTTTATCTTTTTACTAAAATTAAAGCTGATAAAATCTCCTACAAAATAGTTATTTGCATTTTTCTTGTAGGACCAAGTATAAGCGAGTTATAAAGATGGATATAAATAATATTTAACAAAAATTTGCTTTAAAATAAAATGTTTGAAATACTGAAATTAAACTAAATTAATTGTGTCTAACACTTTAGTAGAGGAAAAAGGAGAAGACATAAAAGTTACTAAAGGTTTCAGAGTCGTCTTTAATCATCATACTAATAACAATAACATTAATAATAATAATACTAATAGTACTAAATTTGCTTGTATGCAAACGCTTAATTAAGGTGACAGTTTTGGTTTCTTGCTTATATCTCGAAAAGAGTTACTCCTATCAATTTTTATCTTTTTACTAAAATAAAAGCTGATAAAATTTCCTACAAAATAGTTTTTTGCATTTTTCATGTAGGACTAACAATAAGCGAGATATAAGTCTGAAAATAATTAAGATTTAAAAAAAAAGTGCTTTAACAAAAAATGTCTTGTGATTTAAAATACACTTAATTTATTGGATCCAATACTTTATTAGAAGAAAAAGGAGGTGGCTTAAAAGTCACTGAAGTCTTCAGAGTCGTTTTTAAATGCTGCATTTTCGTCTTTGTCTCAAACATTGAAAACTGAATTACATTTTTGTTCAGTAACAGTTACAGTTTTCTTATTGGTTTTTTGCTTATATCTCGAAAACAGTTACTCCTATCAATTTTTATCTTCTTTTCAAAATTCAAGCTGATAAAATTTCCTACACAATAGTTATTTGCATTTTTCTTGTAGGACCAACCATAAGCGAGTTATACAGTTGGATATAAATAATCTTTAACAAAAATTTGCTTTAAAATAAAATGTTTGAAAAGCCGAAATTAAACTAAATTAATTAAGACTAACACTTTAGTAGAGGAAAATGGAGAAGACATAAAAGCATAAAAGTCACCAAAGTCTTGAGAGTCGTTTTTAGTCGTCATATTAATAACAATAACATTAATAATAATTATACTAATATTACTAAATTTGCTTATATGCAAGCGCTTAATTAAGGTAACAGTTTCTTGCTTATATTTCGAAAACAGTTACTCCTATCAATTTTTTATCTTTTTACTAAAATTAAAGCTGATAAAATTTCCTACAAAATAGTTATTTGCATTTTTTATGTAGGACTAACCATAAGCGAGATATAAGTTTGAAAATAATTAATATTTAAAAAAAAAGTGCTTTAACAGAAAATGTCTTGTGATTTAAAATACACTTAATTTATTGGGTCCAATACTTTATTAGAAGAAAAAGGAGGTGACATAAAAGTCACTGAAGTCTTCAGAGTCGTTTTTAAATGATGCATTTTCGTCTTCGTCTCAAACATTGAAAACTGAATTACATTTTTGTTCAGTAACTGTAACAGTTTTCACTTTGGTTTTTTGCTTATATCTCGAAAACAATTACTCCTATCAATTTTTATCTTTCTTTCAAAATTAAAGCTGATAAAATTTCCTACAAAATAGTTATTTGCATTTCTTTTGTAAGACCAACCATAAGCGAGTTATAGAGTTGGATATAAATAATCTTTAACAAAAATTTGCTTTAAAATAAAATGTTTGAAAAACCTAAATTAAACTAAATTAATTGAGTCTAACACTTTAGTATAGGAAAAAGGAGAAGACATAAAAGTCACCAAAGTCTTCAGAGTCGTTTTTGGTGGTCATATTAATAACAATAACATTAATAATAATAATACTAATAGTACTAAATTTGCTTATATGCAAACGCTTTATTAAGGTAACAGTTTTTTGGTTTCTTGCTTATATCTCAAAAACAGTTACTCCTATCAATTTTTATCTTTTAACTAAAATTAAAGCTGATAAAATTTCCTATAAAATAGTTATTTGCATTTTTCTTGTAGGACCAAGTATAAGCGAGTTATAAAGATGGATATAAATAATATTTAACAAAAATTTGCTTTAAAATAAAATGTTTGAAATACTGAAATTAAACTAAATTAATTGTGTCTAACACTTTAGTAGAGGAAAAAGGAGAAGACATAAAAGTCACTAAAGGTTTCAGAGTCGTCTTTAATCGTCATACTAATAACAATAACATTAATAATAATAATACTAATAGTACTAAATTTGCTTGTATGCAAACGCTTAATTAAGGTGACAGTTTTTTGGTTTCTTGCTTATATCTCGAAAACAGTTACTCCTATCAATTTTTATCTTTTTACTAAAATTAAAGCTGATAAAATTTTCTACAAAATAGTTTTTTGCATTTTTTATGTAGGACTAACCATAAGCGAGATATAAGTTTGAAAATAATCAATATTTAAAAAAAAAGTGCTTTCACAAAAAATGTCTTGTGATTTAAAATACACTTAATTTATTGGATCCAATACTTTATTAGAAGAAAAAGGAGGTGACTTAAAAGTCACTGAAATCTTCAGAGTCGTTTTTAAATGATGCATTTTTGTCTTCGTCTCAAACATTGAAAACTGAATTACATTTTTGTTCAGTAACAGTTACAGTTTTCTTATTGGTTTTTTGCTTATATCTCGAAAACAGTTACTCCTATCAATTTTTATCTTCTTTCCAAATTCAAGCTGATAAAATTTCCTACAAAATAGTTATTTGCATTTTTCTTGTAGGACCAACCATAAGCGAGTTATAGAGTTGGATATAAATATCGTCGAACTAAAAATATGCATTTTTATGAGGAGTTTAAGAAACTTCGATCTCTTTCAAAATCCCTAATAACTACTGCCTATTCTCAATACATCGGCCACATGGAAAACACTATCTCCAAAGATCCAAAGAAATTCTGGTCTTTTGTTCAAGCTAAAAATCGTAACTCTAGAATTCCGGGTGTGTTGTATCATAATGGTAATGCAATATCAAATCCTAATGATATAGTAAATAGTTTCGCTAAATTCTTCAAAAGTGTTTTTTCTGACATGACATTGATTTCAGATAGTCCCTCGATGATGACGAATCTAAATAGTTTTATTACTGTAAACGAGATTAATGAGCATGAAATAATCCGGGTATTAAAGCGATCTAAAGACACACTTACTGCTGGTTGTGATGGTATCCCCAGCTTCTTATTAAGGGATTGTGCACATATTTTTTCTAAACCACTCGTATACATTTTTAATTTAATATTGCAAACTTCGACGTTTCCTAACATATGGAAAATAGCACACGTTTGTCCTGTCTTCAAAACGGGTGATATAACACAAATTCAAAACTACAGGCCAATTTCAATCTTGTGTAATTTCTCGAAAGTTTTTGAGTCAATTATTTACGACCGCATCTACTCTTCTGTAAAAAGATTTATATCACCTTCGCAGCATGGATTTGTTGAAAAAAGATCAACTGTTACAAATCTAGCCTGTTTTACTCAGTTCATATCGGACGCTTTGGACAGAAAAGGTCAGGTTGATGTCATTTATATGGACTTCAAAAAAGCATTTGATCAAATTGATCATCATCTGTTATTGTTAAAACTTGATCAGTATGGTTTCTCCGATTCTTTGCTATCCCTAATAAAATCTTATCTTGCTAATCGAGAGCAAAGGGTTAAATATCGTAACTACATTTCGGATAGTTACGTTGCAACTTCGGGTGTGCCGCAAGGTTCCAATCTTGGACCCTTATTATTTTTGCTTTTCATTAATGATATATGTGGTTCTTTATCAACATGCGATAAACTTCTCTTTGCCGATGATCTTAAAATTTACACAGAAATAAAATCTATAGAGGACTGCCTCACTTTACAGAACAATATTAACGCAGTAGTGAAATGGTGTAATGAAAATCGCCTTTATCTAAACCCATCCAAATGTAACGTTATGTCTTACACTAAAAAGCGCGAATTCCTTGAATTTGTATATGATATTTCGTCCGTAACACTGCATCGTACCTTTATTATTAAAGATTTGGGAGTTATTTTCGATACTGAACTCGCATTCAGTGAGCATATTAGGGATGTTACGGCTAGAGCGATTAAGTCATATGGATTCATCTATAGAAATTGTCGAGATTTTAAGAACTTATCAGTTATGAAGACCCTATTCTTCTCGTTAGTTAGAAGCAAACTGGAATACGGCGCACTTATTTGGCACCCGATTTATAAAATCCATATAGATCAACTCGAAAACATACAGCGACGATTCCTAAAATTCCTAGTTTTTATAATAGATGGAAATTATCCTATAAGGGGCTATGACCAGAACTTGCTTTTGAATAGATTCGGTCTCCAATCTTTACATTTTCGCCGTATTTGTATTATAATTAAATTTCTGTATAATTTAATTAATAATAACATCGACTGTTCTTGGCTATTAAATATGTTAAATTTTGCTGTTCCACGTTTAAACTCCAGACAAGCCATGACATTTTATCCTATAGCGAGAAGGACCAATGTAGCTGATAAGTCTCCTATCGTATTAATGACTACCCTATTTAATAATGTATGTAAAGACGGTGATATCAACTATGATTCGTGGCGGAAGATTGTTTCGTCTATATCATTAGTATAGTATTAGTGTAGCTCTAAGTTTTTGTATATATTTACTGTAAATGGGATTCCTGTAGTAAATAAAGGCTTATTATTATAAATAATCTTTAACAAAAATTTGCTTTAAAATAAAATGTTTGAAAAACCGAAATTAAACTAAATTAATTAAGACTAACACTTTAGTAGAGGAAAAAGGAGAAGACATAAAAATCACCAAAGTCTTGAGAGTCGTTTTTAGTCGTCACATTAATAACAATAACATTAATAATAATAATAATACTAATATTACTAAATTTGCTTATATGCAAGCGCTTAATTAAGGTAACAGTTTCTTGCTTATATTTCGAAAACAGTTACTCCTATCAATTTTTATCTTTTTACTAAAATTAAAGCTGATAAAATTTTCTACAAAATAGTTATTTGCATTTTTTATGTAGGACTAACCATAAGCGAGATATAAGTTTGAAAATAATTAATATTTAAAAAAAATGTGCTTTAACAGAAAATGTCTTGTGATTTAAAATACACTTAATTTATTGGGTCCAATACTTTATTAGAAGAAAAAGGAGGTGACATAAAAGTCACTGAAGTCTTCAGAGTCGTTTTTAAATGATGCATTTTTGTCTTCGTCTCAAACATTGAAAACTGAATTACATTTTTGTTTAGTAACTGTAACAGTTTTCACTTTGGTTTTTTGCTTATATCTCGAAAACAATTACTCCTATCAATTTTTATCTTTCTTTCAAAATTAAAGCTGATAAAATTTTCTACAAAATAGTTATTTGCATTTTTCTTGTAGGACCAAGTATAAGCGAGTTATAAAGATAGATATAAATAATATTTAACAAAAATTTGCTTTAAAATAAAATGTTTGAAATACTGAAATTAAACTAAATTAATTGTGTTTAACACTTTAGTAGAGGAAAAAGAGAAGACATAAAAGTCACTAAAGGTTTCAGAGTCGTCTTTAATCGTCATACTAATAACAATAATGTTAATAATAATAATACTAATAGAACTAAATTTGCTTGTATGCAAACGCTTAATTAAGGTGACAGTTTTTTGGTTTCTTGCTTATATCTCGAAAACAGTTACTCCTATCAATTTTTATCTTTTTACTAAAATTAAAGCTGATAAAATTTCCTACAAAATAGTTATTTGCATTTTTCTTGTAGGACCAAGTATAAGCGAGTTATAGAGTTGGATATAAATAATATTTAACAAAAACTTGCTTTGAAATAAAATGTTTGAAAAACTAAAATTAAACTAAATTAATTGTGTCTAACACTTTAGTAGAGGAAAAAGGAGAAGACATAAAAGTCACTAAAGGTTTCAGAGTCGTCTTTAGTCGTCATATTAATAACAATAACATTAATAATAATAATACTAATAGTACTAAATTTGCTTACATGCAAACGCTTAATTAAGGTAACAGTTTTTTGGTTTCTTGCTTATATCTCGAAAACAGTTACTTATATCAATTTTTATCTTTTCACTAAAATTAAAGCTGATAAAATTTCCTACAAAATAGTTATTTGCATTTTTCTTGTAGGACCAAGTATAAGCGAGTTATAAAGATAGACATAAATAATATTTAACAAAAATTTGCTTTAAAATAAAATGTTTGAAATACTGAAATTAAACTAAATTAATTGTGTTTAACACTTTAGTAGAGGAAAAAGAGAAGACATAAAAGTCACTAAAGGTTTCAGAGTCGTCTTTAATCGTCATACTAATAACAATAATGTTAATAATAATAATACTAATAGTACTAAATTTGCTTATATGCAAGCGCTTAATTAAGGTAACAGTTTTTTGGTTTCTTGCTTATATCTCGAAAACAGTTCCTCCTATCAATTTTTATCTTTTTACTAAAATTAAAGCTGATAAAATTTCCTACAAAATAGTTATTTGCATTTTTCATGTAGGGCTAACCATAAGCGAGATATAAGTTTGAAAATAATTAATATTTAAAACAAAAGTGCTTTAACAGAAAATGCCTTGTGATTTAAAATACACTTAATTTATTGGGTCCAATACGTTATTAGAAGAAAAAGGAGGTGACATAAAAGTCACTGAAGTCTTCAGAGTCGTTTTTAAATGCTGCATTTTTGTCATCGTCTCAAACATTGAAAACTGAATTACATTTTTGATCAGTAACAGTTACAGTTTTCTTATTGGTTTTTTGCTTATATCTCGAAAACAGTTACACCTATCAAATTTTATCTTTCTTTCAAAAAGAAAGCTGATAAAATTTCCTACAAAATAGTTGTTTGCATTTTTCTTGTAGGACCAACCATAAGCGAGTTATAGAGTTGGATATAAATAATATTTAACAAAAATTTGCTTTAAAATAAAATGTTTGAAAAACTGAAATTAAACTAATTTAATTGTGTCGAACACTTTAGTAGGTGAAAAAGAAAAAAACATAGAAGTCACTAAAGGTTTCAGAGTCGTCTTTAGTCGTCATATTAATAACAATAACATTAATAATAATAATACTAATAGTACTAAATTTGCTTATATGCAAACGCTTAATTAAGGTAACAGTTTTTTGGTTTCTTGCTTATATCTCAAAAACAGTTACACCTATCAATTTTTATCTTTTTACTTAAATTAAAGCTGATAAAATTTCCTACAAAATAGTTATTTGCATTTTTCATGTAGGACTAACCATAAGCGAGATATAAGTTTGAAAATAATTAATATTTAAAAAAAAGTGCTTTAACAGAAAATGTCTTGTGATTAAAATACACTTAATTTAATGGGTCCAATACTTTATTAGAAGAAAAAGGAGGTGACATAAAAGTCACCAAATTTTTGAGAGTGGTTTTTAGTCGTCATATTAATAACAATAACATTAATAATAATAATACTAATAGTACTAAATTTGCTTATATGCAAGCGCTTAATTAAGGTAACAGTTTCTTGCTTATATCTCGAAAACAGTTACTCCTATCAATTTTTATCTTTTTACTAAAATTAAAGCTGATAAAATTTTCTACAAAATAGTTATTTGCATTTTTCATATAGGACTAACCATAAGCGAGATATAAGTTTGAAAATAATTAATATTTAAAAAAAAGTGCTTTAACAGAAAATGTTTTGTGATTTAAAATACACTTAATTTATTAGGTCCAATACTTTATTAAAAGAAAAAGGAGGTGACATATAAGTCACTGAAGTCTTCAGAGTCGATTTTAAATGCTGCATTTTCGTCTTCGTCTCAAACATTGAAAACTGAATTACATTTTTGTTCAGTAACAGTTACCGTTTTCTTATTGGTTTTTTGCTCATATCTCGAAAACAGTTACTCCTATCAATTTTTATCTTTCTCTTAAAATTAAAGCTGATAAAATTTCCTACAAAATAATTATTTGCATTTTTTTGTAGGACCAACCATAAGCGAGTTATAGAGTTGGATATAAATAATCTTTAACAAAAATTTGCTTTAAAATAAAATGTTTGAAAAACCGATATTAAACCAAATTAATTGGGTCTAACACTTTAGTAGAGGAAAAACTCTCAAGACTTTGGTGACTTTTATGTCACCTCCTTTTTCTTCTAATAAAGTATTGGACCCATTAAATTAAGTGTATTTTAATCACAAGACATTTTCTGTTAAAGCACTTTTGTTTTAAATATTAATTATTTTCAAACTTATATCTCGCTTATGGTTAGCCCTACATGAAAAATGCAAATAACTATTTTGTAGGAAATTTTATCAGCTTTAATTTTAGTGAAAAGATAAAAATTGATATAAGTAACTGTTTTCGAGATATAAGCAAGAAACCAAAAAACTGTTACCTTAATTAAGCGTTTGCATGTAAGCAAATTTAGTACTATTAGTATTATAATTATTAATGTTATTGTTATTAATATGACGACTAAAGACGACTCTGAAACCTTTAGTGACTTTTATGTCTTCTCCTTTTTCCTCTACTAAAGTGTTAGACACAATTAATTTAGTTTAATTTTAGTTTTTCAAACATTTTATTTTAAAGCAAGTTTTTGTTAAATATTATTTATATCCAACTCTATAACTCGCTTATGGTTGGTCCTACAAGAAAAATGCAAATAACGATTTTGTAGGAAATTTTATCTGCTTTAATTTTGAGAGAAAGATAAAAATGGATAGGAGTAACAGTTTTCGAGATATAATCAAAAAACCAATAAGAAAACTGTAACTGTTACTGAACAAAAATGTAATTCAGTTTTCAATGTTTGAGACGAAGACGAAAATGCAGCATTTAAAACCGTCTCTGAAGACTTCAGTGACTTTTATGTCACCTCCTTTTTCTTCTAGTAAAGTATTGAACCCATTAAATTAAGTGTATTTTAAATCACAAGACATTTTCTGTTAAAGCACTTTTTTTTTAAATATTAATTATTTTCAAACCTATATCTCGCTTATGGTTAGTCCTACATGAAAAATGCAAATAACGATTTTGTAGAAAATTTTATCAACTTTAATTTTAGTTAAAAGATAAAAATTGATAGGAGTAACTGTTTTCGAGATATAAGCAAGAAACTGTTACCTTAATTAAGCGCTTGCATATAAGCAAATTTAGTACTAATAGTATTATTATTATTAATGTTATTGTTATTAATATGACGACGAAAAACGACTCTCAAGGCTTTGGTGACTTTTATGTCTTCCCCTTTTTCCTCCACTAAAGTGTTAGTCTTAATTAATTTAGTTTAATTTCGGTTTTTCAAACATTTTATTTTAAAGCAAATTTTTGTTAAAGATTATTTATATCCATCTCTATAACTCGCTTACGGTTGGTTCTACAAGAAAAATGCAAGTTACTATTTTGTAGGAAATTTTATCAGCTTTAATCCTGAAAGAAAGATAAAAATTGATAGGAGTAACTGTTTTCGAGATATAAGCAAAAAACTAAAGTGAAAACTGTAACAGTTACTGAACAAAAATGAAATTCAGTTTTCAATGTTTGAGACGTAGACGAAAATGCAGCATGTAAAAACGACTCTGAAGACTTCAGTGACTTTTATGTCACCTCCTTTTTCTTCTAATAAAGTATTGGACCCATTAAATTAAGTGTATTTTAAATCACAAGACATTTTCTGTTAAAGCACTTTTTTTTTAAATATTAATTATTTTCAAACTTACATCTCGCTTATGGTTAGTCCTACATGAAAAATGCAAATTACTATTTTGTAGGAAATTTTATCAGCTTTAATTTTAGTAAATAGATAAAAATTGATAGAAGTAACTGTTTTCGAGATATAAGCAAGAAACCAAAAAACTGTTACCTTAATTAAGCGTTTGCATATAAGCAAATTTAGTACTAAAAACAACTCTGAAGACTTTGGTGACTTTTATGTCTTCTCCTTTTTCCTCTACTAAAGTGTTAGACCCAATTAATTTAGTTTAATATCGGTTTTTCAAACATTTTCTTTTAAAGCAAATTTTTGTTAAAGATTATTTATATCCAACTCTATAACTCGCTTATGGTTGGTCCTACAAAAAAATGCATATAACTATTTTGTAGGAAATTTTATCAGCTTTAATTTTGAAAAAAAGATAAAAATTGATAGGAGTAACTGTTTTCGAGATATAAGCAAGAAACCAAAAAACTGTTACCTTTATTAAGCGTTTGCATATAAGCAAATTTAGTACTATTAGTATTATTACTATTAATGTTATTGTTATTAATATGACGACTAAAGACGACTCTGAAACATTTAGTGACTTTTATGTCTTCTCCTTTTTCCTCTACTAAAGTGTTAGACACAATTAATTTAGTTTAATTTCGGTTTTTCAAGCATTTTATTTTAAAGCAAATTTTTGTTAAATATTATTTATATCCAACTCTATAACTCGCTTATGGTTGGTCCTACAAGAAAAATGCAAATAACGATTTTGTAGGAAATTTTATCAGCTTTAATTTTAAAAGAAAGATAAAAATTGATAGGAGTAACAGTTTTCGAGATATAAGCAAAAAACCAATAAGAAAACTGTAACTTACACTGAACAAAAATGTAATTCAATTTCAATGTTTGAGACGAAGACGAAAATGTAGCATTTAAAATCGACTCTGAAGACTTCAGTGACTTTTATGTCACCTCCTTTTTCTTCAAATAAAGTATTGGACCCAATAAATTAAGTGTATTTTAAATCACAAGACATTTTCTGTTAAAGCACTATTTTTTTAAATATTAATTATTTTCAAACTTATATCTCGCTTATGGTTAGTCCTACATGAAAAATGCAAATTACTATTTTGTAGGAAATTTTATCAGCTTTAATTTTAGTAAATAGATAAAAATTGATAGAAGTAACTGTTTTCGAGATATAAGCAAGAAACCAAAAAACTGTTACCTTAATTAAGCGTTTGCATATAAGCAAATTTAGTACTAAAAACAACTCTGAAGACTTTGGTGACTTTTATGTCTTCTCCTTTTTCCTCTACTAAAGTGTTAGACCCAATTAATTTAGTTTAATATCGGTTTTTCAAACATTTTCTTTTAAAGCAAATTTTTGTTAAAGATTATTTATATCCAACTCTATAACTCGCTTATGGTTGGTCCTACAAAAAAATGCATATAACTATTTTGTAGGAAATTTTATCAGCTTTAATTTTGAAAAAAAGATAAAAATTGATAGGAGTAACTGCTTTCGAGATATAAGCAAGAAACCAAAAAACTGTTACCTTTATTAAGCGTTTGCATATAAGCAAATTTAGTACTATTAGTATTATTACTATTAATGTTATTGTTATTAATATGACGACTAAAGACGACTCTGAAACATTTAGTGACTTTTATGTCTTCTCCTTTTTCCTCTACTAAAGTGTTAGACACAATTAATTTAGTTTAATTTCGGTTTTTCAAGCATTTTATTTTAAAGCAAATTTTTGTTAAATATTATTTATATCCAACTCTATAACTCGTTTATGCTTGGTCCTACAAGAAAAATGTAAATAACTATTTTTCGGAAATTTTATCAGCTTTAATTTTGGAAAAAAGTTAAAATTTAATAGGAGTAACTGTTTTCGAGATATAAGCAAAAAATCAATAAGAAAACTATAATTGTTACTGAACAAGAATGTAATTCAGTTTTCAATGTTTGAGACGAAGACGAAAATGCAGAATATAATAACGACTCTGAAGGCTTCAGTGACTTTTATGTCTCCTCCTTTTTCTTCTAATAAAGTGTTGGACCCAATAAATTAAGTGTATTTTAAATCACAAGACATTTTCTGTTAAAGCACATTTTTTTTAATTAATAATTATTTTCAAACTTATATTTCGCTATGGTTAGTCCTACATGAATAATGCAAAAAACGATTTGTAGGAAATTTTTTTAGCTTTAATTTTAGTAAAAAATAAAAATTGTTTGGAGTAAATGTTTTCGAGATATAAGCAAAAAACCAAAAAACTGTTACCTTAAATAAGCGCTTGCATATAAGCAAATTTAGTACTACTAGTATTGTTATTATAAATGTTATTGTTATTAATATGACGACTAAAGACAACTCTAAGACTTTAGTGACTTTTATGTCTCCTCCTTTTTCCTCTACTAAAATGTTAGACCCAATTAATTTAGTTTAATTTCAGTTTTTCAAACACTTTATTTTAAAGCAAATTTTTGTTAATGATTATTTATATCCCACTCTATGTAAATTAATTGGGTCTAACGCTTTAGTAGAGGAAAAAGGAGGAGACGTAAAAGTCACCAAAGCTGATAAAATTTCCTACAAAATAGTTATTTGCATTTTTCTTGTAGGACCAACCATAAGTCCTGAGAGTCGTTTTTAGTCGTCATTTTAATAACAATAACATTAATAATAATAATACTAATAGTACTATGTTTGCTTATATGCAAGCGCTTAATTAAGGTAACAGTTATTTGGTTTCTTGCTTATGTCTCGAAAACAGTTACTTCTATCAATTTTTATCTTTTTACTAAAATTAAAGTTGATAAAATTTCCTACAAAATAGTTATTTGCATTTTTCGTGTAGGACTAACCATAAGCGAGATATAAGTTTAAAAATTATTAATATTTAAAAAAAGGGCTTTAACAGAAAATGTCTTGTGATTAAAATACACTTAATTTATTGGGTCCAATACTTTATTAGAAAAAAAAGGAGGTGACATAAAAGTCGCTGAAGTCTTCAGAGTCGTTTTTAATGCTGCATTTACGTCTTCGTCTCAAATATTGAAAACTGAATTACATTTTTGTTCAGTAACTGTAACAGTTTTCACTTTGGTTTTTTGCTTATATCTCGAAAACAGTTACTCCTATCAAATTTTATTTTTCATCCAAAATTAAAGCTGATAAAATTTCCAACAAAATAGTTATTTACATTTTTCTTGTAGGACCAAGCATAAACGAGTTATAGAGTTGGACATAAATAATATTTAACAAAAATTTGCTTTAAATTAAAATGTTTGAAAAACCGAAATTAAACTAAATTAATTGAGTCTAACACTTTAGTATAGGAAAAAGGAGAAGACATAAAAGTCACCAAAGTCTTCAGAGTCGTTTTTAGTCGTCATATTAATAAGAATAACATTAATAATAATAATACTAATAGTACTAAATTTGCTTATATGCAAACGCTTAATTAAGGTAACAGTTTTTTGGTTTCTTGCTTATATCTCGAAAACAGTTACTCTTATCAATTTTTATCTTTTTACTAAAATTAAATCTGATAAAATTTCCTACAAAATAGTTATTTGCATATTTCATGTAGGACTAACCATAAGCGAAATATAAGTTTGAAAATAATTAATATTTAAAAAAAGTGCTTTAACAGAAAATGTCTTGTGATTTAAAATACACTTAATTTATTGGGTCCAATACTTTATTAGAAGAAAAAGAAGGTGACATAAAATCACTGAAGTCTTCAGAGTCGTTTTTAAATGCTGCATTTTCGTCTTCGTCTCAAACATTGGAAACTGAATTACATTTTTGTTCAGTAACAGTTACAGTTTTCTTATTGGTTTTTTGCTTATATCTTGAAAACAGTTACTCCTATCAAATTTTATCTTTCTTCCAAAATTAAAGCTGATAATATTTCCAACAAAATAGTTATTTACATTTTTCTTGTAGGACCAAGTATAAACGAGTTTTAGAGTTGGATATAAATAATATTTAACAAAAATTTGCTTTAAAATAAAATGCTTGAAAAACCGGAATTAAACTAAATTAATTGTGTCTAACACTTTAGTAGAGGAAAAAGGAGAAGACATAAAAGTCACTAAATGTTTGAGAGTCGTCTTTAGTCGTCATATTAATAACAATAACAATAATAATAATAATACTAATAGTACTAAATTTGCTTATATGCAAACGCTTAATTAAGGTAACAGTTTTTTGGTTTCTTGCTTATATCTCGAAAACAGTTACTCCTATCAATTTTTATCTTTCTTTCAAAATTAAAGCTGATAAAATTTTCTACAAAATAGTTATTTGCATTTTTTTGTAGGACTAACCATAAGCGAGTTATAGAGTTGGATATAAATAATCTTTAACAAAAATTTGCTTTAAAATAAAATGTTTGAAAAACCGATATTAAACTAAATTAATTTGGTCTAACACATTAGTAGAGGAAAAAGGAGAAGACATAAAAGTCACCAAAGTCTTCAGAGTTGTTTTTAGTACCAAATTTGCATATTAGCAAACGCTTAATTAAGGTAACAGTTTTTTGGTTTCTTGCTTATATCTCGAAAACAGTTACTCCTATCAATTTTTATCTTTTTACTAAAATTAAAGCTGATAAAATTTCCTACAAAATAGTAATTTGCATTTTTTATGTAGGACTAACCATAAGCGAGATATAAGTTTGAAAATAATTAATATTTAAAAAAAAAGTGCATTAACAGAAAATGTCTTGTGATTTAAAATACACTTAATTTAATGAGTCCAATACTTTATTAGAAGAAAAAAGGAGGTGACATAATAGTCACTGAAGTCTTCAGAGTCGATTTTAAATGATGCATTTTCGTCTTCATCTCAAACATTGAAAACTGAATTAAATTTTTGTTCAGTAACAGATACAGTTTTCTTATTGGTTTTTTGCTTATATCTCGAAAACAGTTACTCCTATCAATTTTTATCTTTCTTTCAAAATTAATGCTGATAAAATTTCCTACAAAATCGTTATTTGCATTTTTCTTGTAGGACCAACCATAAGCGAGTTATAGAGTTGGATATAAATAATAATTAACAAAAACTTGCTTTAAAATAAAATGTTTGAAAAACTAAAATTAAACTAAATTAATTGTGTCTAACACTTTAGTAGAGGAAAAAGAAGAAGACATAAAAGTCACCAAAGTCTTCAGAGTTGTTTTTAGTACTAAATTTGCTTATAAGCAAACGCTTAATTAAGGTAACAGTTTTTTGGTTTCTTGCTTATATCTCGAAAACAGTTACTCCTATCAATTTTTATCTTTTTACTAAAATCAAAGCTGATAAAATTTCCTACAAAATAGTTATTTGCATTTTTCTTGTAGGACCAAGTATAAGCGAGATATAAGTTTGAAAATAATCAATATTTAAAAAAAAAGTGCTTTAACAAAAAATGTCTTGTGATTTAAAATACACTTAATTTATTGGGTCCAATACTTTCTTAGAAGAAAAAGGAGGTGACTTAAAAGTCACTGAAGTTTTCAGAGTCGTTTTTAAATGCTGCATTTTCGTCTACGTCTCAAACATTGAAAACTGAATTACATTTTTGTTCAGTAACTGTTACAGTTTTCACTTTGGTTTTTTGCTTATATCTCGAAAACAGTTACTCCAATTAATTTTTATCTTTTTACTAAAATTAAAGCTGATAAAATTTCCTACAAAATAGTTTTTAGCATTTTTTTTGTAGGACCAACCATAAGCGAGTTATAGAGTTGGATACAAATAATCTTTAACAAAAATTTGCTTTAAAATAAAATGTTTGAAAAACCGAAATTAAACTAAATTAATTGGGTCTAACACTTTAGTAGAGGAAAAAGAAGGAGACGTAAAAGTCACCAAAGTCTTCAGAGTCGTTTTTAATCGTCATATTAATAACAATAACATTAATAATAATAATACTAATAGTACTAAATTTGCTTATATGCAAGCGCTTTATTAAGGTAACAGTTTTTTGGTTTCTTGCTTATATCTCGAAAACAGTTACTCCTATCAATTTTTATCTCTTTTTCTAAATTAAAGCTGATAAAATTTCCTACAAAATAGTTATTTGCATTTTTTTGTAGGACCAACCATAAGCGAGTTATAGAGTTGGATATAAATAATCTTTAACAAAAATTTGCTTTAAAATAAAATGTTTGAAACACCGATATTAAACCAAATTAATTGGGTCTAACACTTCAGTAGAGGAAAAAGGAGAAGACATAAAAGTCACCAAAGTCTTCAGAGTTGTTTTTAGTACTAAATGTGCTTATATGCAAGCGCTTAATTAAGGTAACAGTTTTTTGGTTTCTTGCTTATATCTCGAAAACAGTTACTCCTATTAATTTTTATCTTTTTACTAAAATTAAAGCTGATAAAATTTCCTACAAAATAGTAATTTGCATTTTTCATGTAGGACTAACCATAAGCGAGATGTAAGTTTGAAAATAATTAATATTTAAAAAAAAAGTGCTTTAACAGAAAATGTCTTGTGATTTAAAATACACTTAATTTAATGGGTCCAATACTTTATTAGAAGAAAAAGGAGGTGACATAAAAGTCACTGAAGTCTTCAGAGTCGATTTTAAATGCTGCATTTTCGTCTTTGTTTCAAACATTGAAAACTGAATTACATTTTTGTTCAGTAACAGTTACAGTTTTCTTATTGGTTTTTTGCTTATATCTCGAAAACAGTTACTTCTATCAATTTTTATCTTCTTTTCAAGATTCAAGCTGATAAAATTTCCTACAAAATAGTTATTTGCATTTTTCTTGTAGGACCAACCATAAGCGAGTTATAGAGTTGGATATAAATAATCTTTAACAAAAATTTGCTTTAAAATAAAATGTTTGAAAAACCGAAATTAAACTGAATTTATTAAGACTAACACTTTAGTAGAGAAAAAAGGAGAAGACATAAAAGTCACCAAAGTCTTCAGAGTCGTTTTTACTCGTCATATTAATAAGAATAACATTAATAATAATACTAATAGTACTAAATTTGCTTATATGCAAACGCTTAACTAAGGTAACAGTTTTTTGGTTTCTTGCTTATATCTCGAAAACATTTACTCCTATCAATTTTTAGCTTTTTACTAAAATTAAAGCTGATAAAATTTCCTACAAAATAGTTATTTGCATTTTTCATGTAGGACTAACCATAAGCGAGATATAAGTTTGAAAATAATTAATATTTAAAAAAAAGTGCTTTAACAGAAAATGTCTTGTGATTAAAATACACTTAATTTAATGGGTCCAATACTTTATTTGAAGAAAAAGGAGGTGACATAAAAGTCACCAAAGTTTTGAGAGTCGTTTTTAGTCGTCATATTAATAACAATAACATTAATAATAATAATACTAATAGTACTAAATTTGCATATATGCAAGCGCTTAATTAAGGTAACAGTTTCTTGCTTATATCTCGAAAACAGTTACTCCTATCAATTTTTATCTTTTTACTAAAATTAAAGCTGATAAAATTTCCTACAAAATAGTTGTTTGCATTTTTCATGTAGGACTAACCATAAGCGAGATATAAGTTTGAAAATAATTAATATATAAAAAAAAAGTGGTTTAACAGAAAATGTTTTGTGATTTAAAATACACTTAATTTATTAGGTCCAATACTTTATTAGAAGAAAAAGGAAGTGACATATAAGTCACTGAAGTCTTCAGAGTCGATTTTAAATGCTGCATTTTCGTCTTCGTCTCAAACATTGAAAACTGAATTACATTTTTGTTCAGTAACAGTTACAGTTTTCTTATTGGTTTTTTGCTTATATCTCGAAAACAGTTACTCCTATCAATTTTTATTTTTTTTTCAAAATTAAAGCTGATAAAATTTCCTACAAAATAGTTATTTGCATTTTTCTTGTAGGACCAACCATAAGCGAGTTATAGAGTTGGATATAAATAATCTTTAACAAAAATTTGCTTTAAAATAAAATGTTTGAAAAACCGAAATTAAACTAAATTAATTAAGACTAACACTTTAGTGGAGGAAAAAGGAGAAGACATAAAAGTCACCAAAGTTTTGAGAGTCGTTTTTAGTCGTCATATTAATAACAATAACATTAATAATAATAATACTAATAGTACTAAATTTGCTTATATGCAAGCGCTTAATTAAGGTAACAGTTTCTTGCTTATATCTCGAAAACAGTTACTCCTATCAATTTTTATCTTTTTACTAAAATTAAAGCTGATAAAATTTCCTACAAAATAGTTATTTGCATTTTTCATGTAGGACTAACCATAAGCGAGATATAAGTTTGAAAATGATTAATATTTAAAAAAAAAGTGCTTTAACAGAAAATATTTTGTGATTTAAAATACACTTAATTTATTAGGTCCAATACTTTATTAGAAGAAAAAGGAGGTGACAATAAGTCACTGAAGTCTTTAGAGTCGATTTTAAATGCTGCATTTTCGTCTTCGTCTCAAACATTGAAAACTGAGTTACATTTTTGTTCAGTAACAGTTACAGTTTTCTTATTGGTTTTTTGCTTATATCTCGAAAACTGTTACTCCTATCAATTTTTATCTTTTTTTCAAAATTAAAGCTGATAAAATTTCCTACAAAATAGTTATTTGCATTTTTCTTATAGGACCAACCATAAGCGAGTTATAGAGTTGGATGTAAATAATATTTAACAAAAATTTGCTTTAAAATAAAATGTTTAAAAAACTAAAATTAAACTAAATTAATTGTGTCTAACACTTTAGTAGAGGAAAAAGGAGAAGACATAAAAGTCACTAAAGGTTTCAGAGTCGTCTTTAGTCGTCATATTAATAACAATAACATTAATAATAATAATACTAATAGTACTAAATTTGCTTACATGCAAACGCTTAATTAAGGTAACAGTTTCTTGGTTTCTTGCTTATATCTCGAAAACAGTTACTTATATCAATTTTTATCTTTTTACTAAAATTAAAGCTGATAAAATTTCCTACAAAATAGTTATTTGCATTTTTCATGTAAGACTAACCATAAGCGAGATATAAGTTTAAAAATTATTAATATTTAAAAAAAAAGTGCTTTAACAGAAAATGTCTTGTGATTTAAAATACACTTAATTTATTGGGTCCAATACTTTATTAGAAGAAAAAGGAGGTGACATAAAAGTCGCTGAAGTCTTCAGAGTCGTTTTTAAATGCTGCATTTTCGTCTTTGTCTCAAACATTGAAAACTGAATTACATTTTTGTTCAGTAACTGTAACGGTTTTCACTTTGGTTTTTTGCTTATATCTCGAAAACAATTACTCCTATCAATTTTTATCTTTTTTTCAAAATTAAAGCTGATAAAATTTCCTACAAAATAGTTTTTTGCATTTCTTTTGTAAGACCAACCATAAGCGAGTTATAGAGTTGGATATAAATAATCTTTAACAAAAATTAGCTTTAAAATAAAATGTTTGAAAAACCGAAATTAAACTAAATTAATTGAGTCTAACACTTTAGTATAGGAAAAAGGAGAAGACATAAAAGTCACCAAAGTCTTCAGAGACGTTTTTAGTCGTCATATTAATAACAATAACATTAATAATAATAATACTAATAGTACTAAATTTGCTTATATGCAAGCGCTTAATTAAGGTAACAGTTTCTTGCTTATATCTCGAAAACAGTTACTCCTATCAATTTTTATTTTTTTACTAAAATTAAAGCTGATAAAATTTCCTACAAAATAGTTATTTGCATTTTTCATGTAGGACTAACCATAAGCGAGATATAAGTTTGAAAATAATTAATATTTAAAAAAAAGTGCTTTAACAGAAAATGTCTTGTGATTTAAAACACACTTAATTTATTGGGTCCAATACTTTATTAGAAGAAAAAGGAGGTGACATAAAAGTCGCTGAAGTCTTCAGAGTCGATTTTAAATGCTGCATTTTTGTCTTCGTCTCAAAAATTGAAAACTGAAATACATTTTTGTTCAGTAACAGTTACAGTTTTCTTATTGGTTTTTTGCTTATATCTCGAAAACAGTTACTCCTATCAATTTTTATCTTTTTTTCAGGATTAAAGCTGATAAAATTTCCTACAAAATATTTACTTGCATTTTTCTTGTAGGACCAACCATAAGCGAGTTATAGAGTTGGATATAAATAATCTTTAACAAAAATTTGCTTTAAAATAAAATGTTTGAAAAACCGAAATTAAACTAAATTAATTAAGACTAACACTTTAGTGGAGGAAAAAGGAGAAGACATAAAAGTCACCAAAGTCTTGAGAGTCGTTTTTAGTCGTCATATTAATAACAATAACATTAATAATAATAATACTAATAGTACTAAATTTGCTTATATGCAAGCGCTTAATTAAGGTAACAGTTTCTTGCTTATATCTCGAAAACTGTTACTCCTATCAATTTTTATTTTTTTACTAAAATTAAAGCTGATAAAATTTCCTACAAAATAGTTATTTGCATTTTTCATGTAGGACTAACCATAAGCGAGATATAAGTTTGAAAATAATTAATATTTAAAAAAAAAGTGCTTTAACAGAAAATATTTTGTGATTTAAAATACACTTAATTTATTAGGTCCAATACTTTATTAGAAGAAAAAGGAGGTGACATATAAGTCACTGAAGTCTTCAGAGTCGATTTTAAATGCTGCATTTTCGTCTTCGTCTCAAACATTGAAAACTGAATTACATTTTTGTTCAGTAACAGTTACAGTTTTCTTATTGGTTTTTTGCTTATATCTCGAAAACAATTACTCCTATCAATTTTTATCTTCCTTTCAAAATTAAAGCTGATAAAATTTCCTACTAAATAGTTATTTGCATTTCTTTTGTAAGACCAACCATAAGCGAGTTATAGAGTTGGATATAAATAATCTTTAACAAAAATTAGCTTTAAAATAAAATGTTTGAAAAACTGAAATTAAACTAAATTAATTGAGTCTAACACTTTAGTATAGGAAAAAGGAGAAGACATAAAAGTCACCAAAGTCTTTAGAGTCGTTTTTAGTCGTCATATTAATAACAATAACATTAATAGTAATAATACTAATAGTACTAAATTTGCTTATATGCAAGCGCTTAATTAAGGTAACAGTTTTTTGGTTTCTTGCTTAAATCTCGAAAACAGTTTCTCCTATCAATTTTTATCTTTTTACTAAAATTAAAGCTGATAAAATTTCCTACAAAATAGTTATTTGCATTTCTTTTGTAAGACCAACCATAAGCGAGTTATAGAGTTGGATATAAATAATCTTTAACAAAAATTAGCTTTAAAATAAAATGTTTGAAAAACTGAAATTAAACTAAATTAATTGAGTCTAACACTTTAGTATAGGAAAAAGGAGAAGACATAAAAGTCACCAAAGTCTTCAGAGTCGTTTTTAGTCGGCATATTAATAACAATAACATTAATAATAATAATACTAATAGTACTACATTTGCTTATATCCAAGCGCTTAATTAAGGTAACAGTTTTTTGGTTTCTTGCTTAAATCTCGAAAACAGTTCCTCCTATCAATTTTTATCTTTTTACTAAAATTAAAGCTCATAAAATTTCCTACAAAATAGTTATTTGCATTTTTCATGTAGGGCTAACCATAAGCGAGATATAAGTTTGAAAATAATTAATATTTAAAACAAAAGTGCTTTAACAGAAAATGCCTTGTGATTTAAAATACACTTAATTTATTGGGTCCAATACGTTATTAGAAGAAAAAGGAGGTGACATAAAAGTCACTGAAGTCTTCAGAGTCGTTTTTAAATGCTCCATTTTTGTCATCGTCTCAAACATTGAAAACTGAATTACATTTTTGTTCAGTAACAGTTACAGTTTTCTTATTGGTTTTTTGCTTATATCTCGAAAACTGTTACTCCTATCAATTTTTATCTTTCTTTCAAAATTAAAGCTGATAAAATTTCCTACAAAATCGTTATTTGCATTTTTCTTGGAGGACCTACCATAAGCGAGTTATAGAGTTGGATATAAATAATATTTAACAAAAATTTGCTTTAAAATAAAATGTTTGAAAAACTGAAATTAAACTAATTTAATTGTGTCTAACACTTTAGTAGAGGAAAAAGAAAAAGACATAAAAGTCACTAAAGGTTTCAGAGTCGTCTTTAGTCGTCATATTAATAACAATATCATTAATAATAATAATACTAATAGTACTAAATTTGCTTATATGCAAACCCTTAATTAAGGTAACAGTTTTTTGGTTTCTTGCTTATATCTCGAAAACAGTTACTCCTATCAATTTTTATCTTTTTACTAAAATTAAAGCTGATAAAATTTCCTACAAAATAGTTATTTGCATTTTTCATGTAGGACTAACCATAAGCGAGATATAAGTTTGAAAATAATTAATATTTAAAAAAAAGTGCTTTAACAGAAAATGTCTTGTGATTAAAACACACTTAATTTAATGGGTCCAATACTTTATTAGAAGAAAAAGGAGGTGACATAAAAATCACCAAAGTCTTGAGAGTCGTTTTTTGTCGTCATATTAATAACAATAACATTAATAATAGTAATACTAATAGTACTAAATTTGCATATATGCAAGCGCTTAATTAAGGTTACAGTTTCTTGCTTATATCTCGAAAACAGTTACTCCTATCAATTTTTATCTTTTTTTCAAAATTAAAGCTGATAAAATTTCCTACAAAATAGTTATTTGCATTTTTCTTGTTGGAACAACCATAAGCGAGTTATAGAGTTGGATATAAATAATCTTTAACAAAAATTTGCTTTAAAATAAAATGTTTGAAAAACCGAAATTAAACTAAATTAATTAAGACTAACACTTTAGTGGAGGAAAAAGGAGATGACATAAAAGTCACCAAACTCTTTAGAGTTGTTTTTAGTACTAATTTTGCTTATATGCAAGCGCTTAATTAAGGTAACAGTTTCTTGCTTATATCTCGAAAACAGTTACTCCTATCAATTTTTATCTTTTTACTAAAATTAAACCATAAGCGAGATATAAGTTTAAAAGTTATTAATATTTAAAAAAAAGTGCTTTAACAGAAAATGTCTTGTGATTTAAAATACACTTAATTTATTGGGTCCAATACTTTATTAGAAGAAAAAGGAGGTGACATAAAAGTCACTGAAGTCTTCAGAGTCGTTTTTAAATGCTACATTTTCGTCTTCGTCTCAAACATTGAAAACTGAATTATATTTTTGTTCAGTATCTGTAACAGTTTTCACTTTGGTTTTTTGTTTATATGTCGAAAACAATTACTCCTATCAATTTTTATCTTTCTTTTAAAATTAAAGCTGATAAAATTTCCTACAAAATGGTTATTTGCATTTCTTTTGTAAGACCAACCATAAGCGAGTTATAGAGTTGGATATAAATAATCTCTAACAAAAATTTGCTTTAAAATAAAATCCTTGAAAAACTGAAATTAAACTAAATTAATTGTGTCTAACACTCTAGTAGAGAGAAAAGGAGAAGACATAAAAGTCACTAAATGTTTCAGAGTCGTCTTTAGTCGTCATATTAATAACAGTAACATTAATAATAATAATACTAATAGTACTAAATTTGCTTATATGCAAACGCTTAATTAAGGTAACAGTTTTTTGGTTTTTTGCTTATATCTCGAAAACAGTTACTCCTATCAATTTTTAACTTTTTTTCAAAATTAAAGCTGACAAAATTTCCTACAAAATAGTTATTTGCATTTTTTTGTAGGACCAACCATAAGCGAGTTATAGAGTTGGATATAAATAATCTTTAACAAAAATTTGCGTTAAAATAAAATGTTTGAAAAACCGATATTAAACTACATTAATTGGGTCTAACACTTTAGTAGAGGAAAAAGGAGAAGACATAAAAGTCACCAAACTCTTTAGAGTTGTTTTTAGTACTAATTTTGCTTATATGCAAGCGCTTAATTAAGGTAACAGTTTTTTGGTTTCTTGCTTATATCTCGAAAACAGTTACTCCTATCAATTTTTATCTTTTTACTAAAATTTTTACTAAAATTAAAGTGACAGTAAATGCTGCATTTTCGTCTTCGTCTCAAACATTGAAAACTGAATTACATTTAAGACTTTAGTGACTTTTTTGTCTCCTCTTTTTTCCTCTACTAAAGTGTTAGACACAATTAATTTAGTTTAATTTCAGTTTTTCAAACATTTTATTTTAAAGCAAATTTATGTTAAATATTAAAAACTATAAAATGGCTTAGATCGCCTAAAAACACATATCACACATGATCTTTTGCATAGAAATGAGAAAACGCTCATGTAACACACAAAATAAGCTCTATTTTTCCTTATTAAAAGTATTATTATTATTATTACTTTTGTTACTATTACTATTATTATTTTTATTATTATTGTTAATATTATTATTATTATTATTTATATTATTATTATTATTATTATTAACTTTTGTATAGTAAATGTTTTTATACCAGTTTTAAAATGAGTTATTAATTTTAGACAATTTCTTGTCTAAAAACACAGATCACAGATGATTTCTTGCATAGAAATGAGAAAACACTCATATAACACACAAAATAAGCTTCATTTTTGCTTAGAAAACTAAGCTTACTTTTATTACTATTATTATTATTATTATTATTATTATTATAATTTGTATTATTAAAAACCGATTATAACTTTTGTATAGTATTGTTTTTATACCAGTTTTAAAATGAGTGATTAATTTTAGCCAATTTCTTGCCTAAAAACTATAAAATTGCTTAGATTGCCTAAAAACACAGATCACACATTATATTTTGCATAGAAATGAGAAAACGCTCATATAACACAAAATAAGCTTCATTTTTGCTTAGAAAACTAAGCTTACTTTTATTACTATTATTATTATTTTTATTATTATTATTATTATTGTTATTATTATTATTATTATTGTTATTATGATTGTTAATATTATTATTATTATTATTATTATTATTATTTAAAACCGATTATAACTTTTGTATAGTAAATGTTTTTATACCAGTTTTAAAATGAGTTATTAATTTTAGACAATTTCTTGCCTAAAAACACAGATCACAGATGATTTCTTGCATAGAAATGAGAAAACACTCATATAACACACAAAATAAGCTTCATTTTTGCTTAGAAAACTAAGCTTACTTTTATTTCTATTATTATTATTTTTATTATTATTATTGTTATTATTATTATTATTATTATTATTATTATTATTATTATTATTATTATTATTATTATTATTATTATTATTATTATTATTATTATTATTATTATAATTGGTATTATTAAAAACCGATTGTAACTTTTGTATAGTATTGTTTTTATACCAGTTTTAAAATGAGTGATTAATTGTAGCCAATTTCTTGCCTAAAAACTATAAAATGGCTTAGATTGCCTAAAAACACAGATCACACATTATCTTTTGCATAGAAATGAGAAAACGCTCATATAACACAAAATAAGCTTCATTTTTGCTTAGAAAACTAAACTTACTTTTATTACTACTATTATTATTATTTTTATTATTATTATTATTACTATTATTATTATTATTTTATTATTACTATTATTATTATTATTATTATTATTATTATTATTATTATTATTATTATTATTATTATTATTATTATTATTATTATTATTATTATTTTTATTATTAATATTATTATTATTAAAAACCAATTTTAACTTTTGTATAGTAAATGTTTTTATACCAGTTTTAAAATGAGTTATTAATTTTATTTAATTTCTTGCCTAAAAACACAGATCACAGATGATCTCTTGCATAGAAATGAGAAAACGCTCATATAACACAAAATAAGCTTCATTTTTGCTTAGAAAACTAAGCTTACTTTTATTACTATTATTATTATTTTTATTATTATTATTATTATTATTATTATTATTATTGTTATTATTATTATTATTATTAAAAACCGATTATAACTTTTGTATAGTAAATGTTTTTATACCAGTTTTAAAATGAGTGATTTATTTTAGACAATTTCTTGCCTAAAAACTATAAAATTGCTTAGATTGCCTAAAAACATAGATCACACATGATCTTTTGCATAGAAATGAGAAAACGCTCATGTAACACACAAAATAAGCTTCATTTTTCTTTATTAAAAGTATTATTATTATTATTACTATTATTATTATTATTATTATTATGATTATTATTATTATTGTTACTATTATTATTATTATTATTATTATTAACTTTTGTATAGTAAATGTTTTTATACCAGTTTTAAAATGAGTTATTAATTTTAGACAATTTCTTGGCTAAAAACACAGATCACAGATGATTTCTTGCATAGAAATGAGAAAACGCTCATATAACACACAAAATAAGCTTCATTTTTGCTTAGAAAACTAAGCTTACTTTTATTACTATTATTAATTTTATTATTATTATTATTATTATTATTATTATTATTATTATTATTATTATTATTATTATTATTATTATTATTATTATTATTATTGTTGTTATTATTATTATTATTAAAAAATTATATTAAACAGACAGAATACGTCGTATTCTGAGACAAAAAACGAATTACGTTATAGACTTGACGAGAACGGCGTATCTCGGACTCTTATAGGACTCTTATAGGGTCAAAAAGTTTCAGTTTGGATTAAAACAAATTATTTTTGTTGACTCTCAGTCTGAATTGTTCATCAGTTCAAACAAAAACGGCTTATTTTAGACGATCTTTTGCTTTGAACAAGAAAACTTACATCGAACAGACTAAAAACGTATTAATCTGGCATAAAAGAGCAATTTATGTATCACTTTGGATAAAGGCAGCTAATCCTATTCGTTTCATTGCTTAAAATAGACAAAATTGTTAATAAATCTAACAAAAACGCTGTATTCTAGCACAAAATACTAATTACATTATAGTTTCGACGAGAATAGCTTATTTGGAATGATTCTATGCTTCCAAACGAGTAAATTTTTATTAAACAGATGCCAAACATCATGTTTTGTCCTATAAAGACATTTTATATTGCAGTTTGTATTAAAACAAAATATTTTCGTTGATTCTTTGTTAGAAGCAGCAAACCTAGCATTAAAGAATCTGAAAACTTTGTATTCGGACACAAACCACCGAATTTTGTATCAGTTTAGACAAAAACGGTTGATTTTCGACAATATTTTGCTTTAAACAAGAAAACTTATATCAAACTGACTAAAAACGTTTTATTTTAGCACAAAACAAAAGATCTGCGTTATAGTTTTAACGAGAGCTGTTAATTTCAAACGGTTCTATGCTTTGAAACGAGTAAACTTTCACTGAACAGAGGAAAAACATCTTATTTCGCCTTTTAAAAACGATTCATGCCACAGTTAGGATAAAAACCAATTATTTTCGTTAATTCATTGTTACAAACAAGAAACCTTACATCAAAGTAACTGAAAACCCCTTATTCAGGCACAGAAATTCGAATTACGTTTCAGTCTGGACAAAAACTGCTTACTTTAGACGATCCTTCGTTTTGAATACAAAAACTTACATTAGAAAGATTAAAACGTCTTATTCTGGCTGAAAACTGCGAATTAAATATTACTTGGATAAAAGGAGTTTATCCTGATTACTCCTTTGCTTAGAATAGAGCAAACTTGTATAAAACTTAATGAAAACTTTAAATTTCGTCTCAAAGAAATAATTTACGTTATAGTTTTGACCAGCACTATTTATTTCAAACGATTTTATGATTCGAAACTAATGAACTTTTATGGGGCAGATGCAAAACCACATATTACCATATAAAGCGTTGTTTTAAGGCAAATTGTTTCCTTTTGCAACAAGAAATTTCACGTCGAAGAAACTGAAAACTTCGTATCCATGCACAAATATCGAATTACGTATCAGTTTCGGCAAATACAGCTTATTTTAAACGATTCCTTGCTATAAACAAGAAAAATTTTATCAAACATATTGAAAACGTCTTATTCTCGAAAATAAGAGCAAATTATGTATCAGTTTTAACAAAAGCGGATTACACTGTTTGATTCTATGCTTAGAGTAGAGTAAACTACTATAAAACGTAATGAAAACTCTATATTCAAGCTCAAAAAACAAATTACGTTATAGTTTTGACAAAAAAAAAATATTTCGGACGATTACATACTTCGAAGTAAGCAAACTTTAATTGAACAAGTGCAAAAGCTAATACTTTGCTTTAAAATAACGATTTATGTGGTAATATGGTATTTTGCATCTGTCCTATAAAAGTTTACTCGTTTCTGTGCCTGAATAAGGGGTTTTCAGTTACTTTGATGTAAGGTTTCTTGTTTGTAACAATGAATTAACGAAAATAATTGGTTTTTATCCTAACTGTGGCATGAATCGTTTTTAAAAGGCGAAATAAGATGTTTTTCCTCTGTTCAGTGAAAGTTTACTCGTTTCAAAGCATAGAACCGTTTGAAATTAACAGCTCTCGTTAAGACTATAACGCAAATCTTTTGTTTAGTGCTAAAATAAGACGTTTTTAGTTAGTTTGATATAAGTTTTCTTGTTCAAAGCAAAATATTGTCGAAAATCAACCGTTTTTGTCTAAACTGATACAAAATTCGGTGGTTTGTGTCCGAATACAAAGTTTTCAGATTCTTTAATGTTAGGTTTGCTGCTTCTAACAAAGAATCAACGAAAATATTTTGTTTTAATACAAACTGCAATATAAAATGTCTTTATAGGACAAAACATGATGTTTGGCATCTGTTTAATAAAAATTTACTCGTTTGGAAGCATAGAATCATTCCAAATAAGCTATTCTCGTCGAAACTATAATGTAATTAGTATTTTGTGCTAGAATACAGCGTTTTTGTTAGATTTATTAACAATTTTGTCTATTTTAAGCAATGAAACGAATAGGATTAGCTGCCTTTATCCAAAGTGATACATAAATTGCTCTTTTATGCCAGATTAATACGTTTTTAGTCTGTTCGATATGAGTTTTCTTGTTCAAAGCAAATGATCGTCTAAAATAAGCCGTTTTTGTTTGAACTGATAAACAATTCAGACTGAGAGTCAACAAAAATAATTTGTTTTAATCCAAACTGATACTTTTTGACCCTATAAGAGTCCTATAAGAGTCCGAGATACGCCGTTCTCGTCAAGTCAATAACGTAATTCGTATTTTTGTGTCAGAATACGACGTTTTCTGTCTGTTTAATATAATTTTTTATTAATAATAATAATAATAATAACAATAATAATAATAATAATAGTAATAGTAACAAAAGTAATAATAATAGTAATATTTTTAATAAGGAAAAATGAAGCTTATTTTGTGTGTTACATGAGCGTTTTTTCATTTCTATGCAAAACATCATGTGTGATCTGTGTTTTTAGGCAATCTAAGCCATTTTATAGTTTTTAATATTTAACAAAAATTTGCTTTAAAATAAAATGTTTGAAAAACTGAAATTAAACTAAATTAATTGTGTCTAACACTTTAGTAAAAGAAAAAGGAGGAGACATAAAAGTCACTAAAGTCTTAGAGTTGTCTTTAGTCGTCATATTAATAACAATAACATTTATAATAACAATACTAGTAGTACTAAATTTGCTTATATGCAAGCGCTTAATTAAGGTAACAGTTTTTTTGTTTTTTGCTTATATCTCTAAAACAGTTACTTCTATCAATTTTTAACTTTTCACCAAAATTAAAGAAGATAAAATTTCCTACAAAATAGTTTCATGTAGGACTAACCATAAGCGCGATGTAAGTTTGAAAATAATTAATATTTAAAAAAAAAGTGCTTTAACAGAAAATGTCTTGTGATTTAAAATACACTTAATTTAATGGGTCCAATACTTTATTAGAAGAAAAAGGAGGTGACATAAAAGTCACTAAAGTCTTCAGAGTCGATTTTAAATGCTGCATTTTCGTCTTTGTCTCAAACATTGAAAACTGAATTACATTTTTGTTCAGTAACAGTTACAGTTTTCTTATTGGTTTTTTGCTTATATCTCGAAAACAGTTACTCCTATCAATTTTTATCTTTTTTCAAAATTCCAGCTGATAAAATTTCCTAAAAAATAGTTATTTGCATTTTTCTTGTAGGACCAACCATAAGCGCGTTATAGAGTTGGATATAAATAATCTTTAACAAAAATTTGCTTTAAAATAAAATGTTTGAAAAACCGAAATTAAACTAAATTAATTAAGACTAACACTTTAGTAGAGGAAAAAGGAGAAGACATAAAAGTCACCAAAGTCTTGAGAGTCGTTTTTAGTTGTCATATTAATAACAATAACATTAATAATAATAATACTAATAGTACTAAATTTGCTTATATGTAAGCGCTTTATTAAGGTAACAGTTTTTTGGTTTCTTGCTTATATCTCGAAAACAGTTACTCCTATCAATTTTTATCTTTTTACTAAAATTAAAGCTGATAAAATTTCCTACAAAATAGTTATTTGCATTTTTCTTGTAGGACCAAGTATAAGCGAGATATAAGTTTGAAAATAATCAATATTTAAAAAAAAAGTTCTTTAACAAAAAATGTCTTGTGATTTAAAATACACTTCATTTATTGGGTCCAATACTTTATTAGAAGAAAAAGGAGGTGACTTAAAAGTCACTGAAGTCTTCAGAGTCGTTTTTAAATGCTGCATTTTCGTCTACGTCGCAAACATTGAAAACTGAATTACATTTTTGTTCAGTAACTGTTACAGTTTTCACTTTGGTTTTTTGCTTATATCTCGAAAACAGTTACTCCTATAAATTTTTATCTTTCCTTCAAAATTAAAGCTGATAAAATTTCCTACAAAATAGTTTTTAACATTTTTTTTGTAGGACCAACCATAAGCGAGTTATAGAGTTGGATATAAAGAATCTTTAACAAAAATTTGCTTTAAAATAAAATGTTTGAAAAACCGATATTAAACCAAATTAATTGGGTCTAACACTTTAGTAGAGGAAAAAGGAGAAGACATAAAAGTCACCAAAGTTTTCAGAGTTGTTTTTAGTAATAAATTTGCTTATATGCAAGCGCTTAATTAAGGTAACTGTTTTTTGGTTTCTTGCTTATATCTCGAAAACAGTTACTCCTATTAATTTTTATCTTTTTACTAAAATCAAAGCTGATAAAATTTCCTACAAAATAGTAATTTGCATTTTTCATGTAGGACTAACCATAAGAGAGATGTAAGTTTGAAAATAATTAATATTTAAAAAAAAAGTGCTTTAACAGAAAATGTCTTGTGACTTAAAATACACTTAATTTAATGGGTCCAATTCTTTATTAGAAGAAAAAGGAGGTGACATAAAAGTCACTGAAGTCTTCAGAGTCGATTTTAAATGCTGCATTTTCGTCTTTGTCTCAAACATTGAAAACTAAATCACATTTTTGTTCAGTAACTTACAGTTTTCACTTTGGTTTTTTGCTTATATCTCGAAAACAGTTACTCCTATCAATTTTTATCTTTCATTCAAAATTAAAGCTGATAAAATTTCCTACAAAATAGTTATTTGCATTTTTCTTGTAGGACCAACCATAAGCGAGTTATAGAGTTGGATATAAATAATATTTAACAAAAATTTGCTTTAAAATAAAATGTTTGAAAAACTGAAATTAAACTAAATTAATTGTGTCTAACACTTTAGTTGTGAAAAAAGGAGAAGACATAAAAGTCACTGTAGTTTTTAGAGTCGTTTGTAAATGCTGGATTTTCGTCTTCGATGACAGTTACTGAACAAAAATGTAATTCAGTTTTCAATGTTTGAGACGAAGACGAAAATGCAGCATTTACTGTCACCTCCTTTTTCTTCTAATAAAGTATTGGACCCAATAAATTAAGTGTATTTTAAATCACAAGACATTTCTGTTAAAGCACTTTTTTTTTAAATATTAATTATTTTCAAACTTATATCTCGCTTATGGCTAGTACTACATGAAAAATGCAAATAACTATTTTGTAAGAAATTTTTTCAGCTTTAATTTTAGTAAAAAGATAAAAATTGATGGGAGTAACTGTTTTCGAGATATAAGCAAGAAACCAAAAAACTGTTACCTTAATTAAGCGCTTGCATATAAGCAAATTTAGTACTAAAAACAACTCTGAAGACTTTGGTGACTTTTATGTCTTTTCCTTTTTCCTCTACTAAAGTGTTAGACCCAATTAATTTAGTTAAATATCGGTTTTTCAAACATTTTATTTTAAGAAAATTTTTGTTAAAGATTATTTATATCCAACTCTATAACTCGCTTATGGTTGGTCCTACAAAAAAATGCAAATAACTATTTTGTAGGAAATTTTATCAGCTTTAATTTAAAAAAAAAAAGATAAAAATTGATAGGAGTAACTGTTTTCGAGATATAAGCAAGAAACCAAAAAACTGTTACCTTAATTAAGCGTTTGCATATAAGCAAATTTAGTACTATTAGTACTATTATTAATAATGTTATTGTTATTAATATGACAACTAAAGACGACTCTGAAACCTTTAGAGACTTTTATGTCTTCTCCTTTTTCCTCCACTAAAGTGTTAGACACAATTAATTTAGTTTAATTTCAGGTTTTCAAACATTTTATTTTAAAGCAAATTTTTGTTAGATATTATTTATATCCATCTCTATAACTCGCTTATGCTTGGTCCCACAAGAAAAATGCAAATAACTACTTTGTTGGAAATTTTATCAGCTTTAATTTTGAAAGAAAGATAAAATTTGATAGGTGTAACTGTTTTCGAGATATAAGCAAAAAACCAATAAGAAAACTGTAACTGTTACTGAACAAAAATGTAATTCAGTTTTCAATGTTTGAGACGATGACAAAAATGCAGCATTTAAAAACGACTCTGAAGACTTCAGTGACTTTTATGTCACCTCCTTTTTCTTCTAATAAAGTATTGGACCCATTAAATTAAGTGTATTTTAAATCACAAGACATTTTCTGTTAAAGCACTTTTTTTTTAAATATTAATTATTATCAAACTTATTTTTCGCTTATGTCTTCTCCTTTTTCTTCTACTAAAGTGTTAGACCCAATTAATTTAGTTTAATATCGGTTTTTCAAACATTTTATTTTAAAGCAAATTTTTGTTAAAGATTATTTATATCCAACTCTATAACTCGTTTATGCTTGGTCCTACAAGAATAATGCAAATAACTATTTTGTAGGAAATTTTATCAGCTTTAATTTTGAAAGAAAGATAAAAACTGATAGGAGTAATTGTTTTCGAGATATAAGCAAGAAACCAAAAAACTGTTACCTTAATTAAGCGTTTGCATATAAGCAAATTTAGTACTATTAGTATTATTATTATTAATGTTATTGTTATGAATATGACGACTAAAGACGACTCTGAAACATTTAGTGACTTTTATGTCTTCTCCTTTTTCCTCTACTAAAGTGTTAGACACAACTAATTTAGTTTAATTCCGGTTTTTCAAGCATTTTATTTTAAAGCAAATTTTTGTTAAATATTATTTATGTCCAACTCTATAACTCGTTTATGCTTGGTCCTACAAGAAAAATGTAAATAACTATTTTGTAGGAAATTTTATCTGCTTTAATTTTGAAGAAAAGATAAAAATTTATAGGAGTAACTGTTTTCGAGATATAAGCAAAAAACCAAAGTGAAAACTGTAACAGTTACTGAACACAAATGTAATTCAGTTTTCAATGTTTGAGACGTAGACGAAAATGCAGCATTTAAAAACGACTCTGAAGACTTCAGTGACTTTTATGTCACCTCCTTTTTTTTCTAATAAAGTATTGGACCCAATAAATTAAGTGTATTTTAAATCACAAGACATTTTCTGTTAAAGCACTTTTTTTTTAAATATTAATTATTTTTAAACTTATATCTCGCTTATGGTTAGTCCTACATGAAAAATGCAAATAACTATTTTGTAGGAAATTTTATCAGCTTTAACTTTAGTAAAAAGATAAAAATTGGTAGGAGTATCTGTTTTCGAGATATAAGCAAGAAACCAAAAAACTGTTACCTTAATTAAGCGCTTGCATATAAGCAAATTTAGTACTATTAGTATTATTATTATTAATGTTATTGTTATTAATATGACGACTAAAAACGACTCTGAAGACTTTGGTGACTTTTATGTCTTCTCTTTTTTCCTATACTAAAGTGTTAGACTCAATTAATTTAGTTTAATTTCGGTTTTTCAAACATTTTATTTTAAAGCAAATTTTTGTTAAAGATTATTTATATCCAACTCTATAACTCGCTTATGGTTGGTCTTACAAAAGAAATGCAAATAACTATTTTGTAGGAAATTTTATCAGCTTTAATTTTGAAAGAAAAAGAAAAATTGATAGAAGTAACTGTTTTCGAGATATAAGCAAAAAACCAAAGTGAAAATTGTTACAGTTACTGAACACAAATGTAATTCAGTTTTCAATGTTTGAGACGAAGACGAAAATGCAGCATTTAAAAACGACTCTGAAGACTTCAGCGACTTTTATGTCACCTCCTTTTTCTTCTAATAAAGTATTGGACCCAATAAATTAAGTGTATTTTAAACCACAAGACATTTTCTGATAAAGCACTTTTTTAAAATATTAATTATTTTTAAACTTATATTTCGCTTATGGTTAGTCCTACATGAAAAATGCAAATAACTATTTTGTAGGAAATTTTATCAGCTTTAATTTTGGTAAAAAGATAAAAATTGACAGGAGTAACTGTTTTCGAGATATAAGCAAGAAACCAAAAAACTGTTACCTTAATTAAGCGCTTGCATATAAGCAAATTTAGTACTAAAAACAACTCTAAAGACTTTGGTGACTTTTATGTCTTCTCCTTTTTCGTCTACTAAAGTGTTAGACCTAATTAATTTAGTTTAATATCGGTTTTTCAAACATTTTATTTTAAAGCAAATTTTTGTTAAAGATTATTTATATTCAACTCTATAACTCGCTTATGGTTGGTCCTACAAAAAAATGCAAATAACTATTTTGTAGGAAATTTTGTCAGCTTTAATTTTGAAAAAAGTTAAAAATTGATAGGAGTAACTGTTTTCGAGATATAAGCAAGAAACCAAAAAACTGTTACCTTAATTAAGCCTTTGCATATAAGCAATTTTAGTACTATTAGTATTATTATTATTAATGTTACTGTTATTAATATGACGACTAAAGACGACTCTGAAACATTTAGTGACTTTTATGTCTTCTCCTTTTTCCTCTACTAGAGTGTTAGACACAATTAATTTAGTTTAATTTCAGTTTTTCAAGGATTTTATTTTAAAGCAAATTTTTGTTAAAGATTATTTATATCCAACTCTATAACTCGCTTATGGTTGGTCTTACAAAAGAAATGCAAATAACTATTTTGTAGGAAATTTTATCAGCTTTAATTTTAAAGAAAGATAAAAATTGATAGGAGTAATTGTTTTCGAGATATAAGCAAAAAACCAAAGTGAAAACTGTTACAGATACTGAACAAAAATGTATTTCAGTTTTCAATGTTTGAGACGAAGACGAAAATGTAGCATTTAAAAACGACTCTGAAGACTTCAGTGACTTTTATGTCACCTCCTTTTTCTTTTAATAAAGTATTGGACCTAATAAATTAAGTTTATTTTAAATCACAAGACATTTTCTGTTAAAGCACTTTTTTTTAAATATTAATAATTTTTAAACTTATATCTCGCTTATGGTTAGTCTTACATGATAAATGCAAATAACTATTTTGTAGAAAATTTTATCAGCTTTAATTTTGAAAGAAAGATAAAAATTGATAGGAGTAACTGTTTTCGAGATATAAGCAAGAAACTGTTACCTTAATTAAGCGCTTGCATATAAACAAATTTATTACTATTAGTATTATTATTATTAATGTTATTGTTATTAATATGACGACTAAAAACGACTCTCAAGGCTTTGGTGACTTTTATGTCTTCCCCTTTTTCCTCCACTAAAGTGTTAGTCTTAATTAATTTAGTTTAATTTCGGTTTTTCAAACATTTTATTTTAAAGCAAATTTTTGTTAAAGATTATTTATATCCAACTCTATAACTCGCTTATGGTTGGTCCTACAAGAAAAATGCAAGTAACTATTTTGTAGGAAATTTTATCAGCTTTAATCCTGAAAGAAAGATAAAAATTGATAGGAGTAACTGTTTTCGAGATATAAGCAAAAAACCAATAAGAAAACTGTAACTGTTACTGAACAAAAATGTAATTCAGTTTTCAATTTTTGAGACGAAGACGAAAATGCAGCATTTAAAATCGACTCTGAAGACTTCAGTGACTTTTATGTCACCTCCTTTTTCTTTTAATAAAGTATTGGACCTAATAAATTAAGTGTATTTTAAATCACAAGACATTTTCTGTTAAAGCACTTTTTTTTTAAATATTAATAATTTTTAAACTTATATCTCGCTTATGGTTAGTCTTACATGATAAATCCAAATTACTATTTTGTAGGAAATTTTATCAGCTTTAATTTTAGTAAAAAGATAAAAATTGATAGGAGTAACTGTTTTCGAGATATAAGCAAGAACCCAAAAAACTGTTACCTTAATTAAGCGCTTGCATATAAGCAAATTTAGTACTAAAAACAACTCTGAAGACTTTGGTGACTTTTATGTCTTCTTCTTTTTCCTCTACTAAAGTGTTAGACACAATTAATTTAGTTTAATATCGGTTTTTCAAACATTTTATTTTAAGCAAATTTTTGTTAATGATTATTTATATCCAACTCTATAACTCGCTTATGGTTGGTCCTACAAAAAAATGCAAATAACTGGTTTGTAAAAAATTTTATCAGCTTTAATTTTGAAAGAAAGATAAAAATTGATAGGAGTAACTGTTTTCGAGATATAAGCAAGAAACCAAAAAACTGTTACCTTAATTGAACGTTTGCATATAAGCAAATTTAGTACTATTAGTATTATTATTATTAATGTTATTGTTATTAATATGATGACTAAAGACGACTCTGAAACATTCAGTGACTTTTATGTCTTCTCCTTTTTCCTGTACTAAAGTGTTAGACACAATTAATTTAGTTTAATTCCGGTTTTTCAAGCATTTTATTTTAAAGCAAATTTTTGTTTAATATTATTTATATCCAACTCTATAACTCGTTTATGCTTGGTTCTACAAGAAAAATGTAAATAACTATTTTGTTGGAAATTTTATCAGCTTTAATTTTGGAAGAAAGATAAAATTTGATAGGAGTAATTGTTTTCGAGATATAAGCAAAAAACCAAAGTGAAAACTGTTACAGATACTGAAAAAAAATGTATTTCAGTTTTCAATGTTTGAGACGAAGACGAAAATGTAGCATTTAAAAACGACTCTGAAGACTTCAGTGACTTTTATGTCACCTCCTTTTTCTTTTAATAAAGTATTGGACCTAATAAATTAAGTGTATTTTAAATCACAAGACATTTTCTGTTAAAGCACTTTTTTTTTAAATATTAATAATTTTTAAACTTATATCTCGCTTATGGTTAGTCTTACATGATAAATGCAAATAACTATTTTGTAGAAAATTTTATCAGCTTTAATTTTGAAAGAAAGATAAAAATTGATAGGAGTAACTGTTTTCGAGATATAAGCAAGAAACTGTTACCTTAATTAAGCTCTTGCATATAAACAAATTTATTACTATTAGTATTATTATTATTAATGTTATTGTTATTAATATGACGACTAAAAACGACTCTCAAGGCTTTGGTGACTTTTATGTCTTCCCCTTTTTCCTCCACTAAAGTGTTAGTCTTAATTAATTTAGTTTAATTTCGGTTTTTCAAACATTTTATTTTAAAGCAAATTTTTGTTAAAGATTATTTATATCCAACTCTATAACTCGCTTATGGTTGGTCCTACAAGAAAAATGCAAGTAACTATTTTGTAGGAAATTTTATCAGCTTTAATCCTGAAAGAAAGATAAAAATTGATAGGAGTAACTGTTTTCGAGATATAAGCAAAAAACCAATAAGAAAACTGTAACTGTTACTGAACAAAAATGTAATTCAGTTTTCAATTTTTGAGACGAAGACGAAAATGCAGCATTTAAAATCGACTCTGAAGACTTCAGTGACTTTTATGTCACCTCCTTTTTCTTCTAATAATGTATTGGAACCATTAAATTAAGTGTATTTTAAATCACAAGACATTTCCTGTTAAAGCACTTTTTTTTTAAATTTTATATATTATCAAACTTATTTTTCGCTTATGGTTAGTCCTACATGAAAAATGCAAATTACTATTTTGTAGGAAATTTTATCAGCTTTAATTTTAGTAAAAAGATAAAAATTGATAGGAGTAACTGTTTTCGAGATATAAGCAAGAACCCAAAAAACTGTTACCTTAATTAAGCGCTTGCATATAAGCAAATTTAGTACTAAAAACAACTCTGAAGACTTTGGTGACTTTTATGTCTTCTCCTTTTTCCTCTACTAAAGTGTTAGACCCAATTAATTTAGTTTAATATCGGTTTTTCAAACATTTTATTTTAAAGCAAATTTTTGTTAAATATTAAAAACTATAAAATGGCTTAGATTGCCTAAAAACACAGATCACACATGATCTTTTGCATAGAAATGAGAAAACGCTCATGTAACACACAAAATAAACTTTATTTTTTCTTATTAAAAGTATTATTATTATTATTACTTTTATTACTATTAAAGCAAATTTTTGTTAAAGATTATTTATATCCAACTCAATAACTCGCTTATGGTTGGTCCTACAAAAAAATGCAAATAACTATTTTGTAGGAAATTTTGTCAGCTTTAATTTTGAAAAAAGTTAAAAATTGATAGGAGTAACTGTTTTCGAGATATAAGCAAGAAACCAAAAAACTGTTACCTTAATTAAGCCTTTGCATATAAGCAATTTTAGTACTATTAGTATTATTATTATTAATGTTACTGTTATTAATATGACGACTAAAGACGACTCTGAAACATTTAGTGACTTTTATGTCTTCTCCTTTTTCCTCTACTAGAGTGTTAGACACAATTAATTTAGTTTAATTTCAGTTTTTCAAGGATTTTATTTTAAAGCAAATTTTTGTTAAAGATTATTTATATCCAACTCTATAACTCGCTTATGGTTGGTCTTACAAAAGAAATGCAAATAACTATTTTGTAGGAAATTTTATCAGCTTTAATTTTGAAAGAAAGATAAAAATTGATAGGAGTAATTGTTTTCGAGATATAAGCAAAAAACCAAAGTGAAAACTGTTACAGATACTGAACAAAAATGTATTTCAGTTTTCAATGTTTGAGACGAAGACGAAAATGTAGCATTTAAAAACGACTCTAAAGACTTCAGTGACTTTTATGTCACCTCCTTTTTCTTTTAATAAAGTATTGGACCTAATAAATTAAGTGTATTTTAAATCACAAGACATTTTCTGTTAAAGCACTTTTTTTTTAAATATTAATAATTTTTAAACTTATATCTCGCTTATGGTTAGTCTTACATGATAAATGCAAATAACTATTTTGTAGAAAATTTTATCAGCTTTAATTTTGAAAGAAAGATAAAAATTGATAGGAGTAACTGTTTTCGAGATATAAGCAAGAAACTGTTACCTTAATTAAGCGCTTGCATATAAACAAATTTATTACTATTAGTATTATTATTATTAATGTTATTGTTATTAATATGACGACTAAAAACGACTCTCAAGGCTTTGGTGACTTTTATGTCTTCCCCTTTTTCCTCCACTAAAGTGTTAGTCTTAATTAATTTAGTTTAATTTCGGTTTTTCAAACATTTTATTTTAAAGCAAATTTTTGTTAAAGATTATTTATATCCAACTCTATAACTCGCTTATGGTTGGTCCTACAAGAAAAATGCAAGTAACTATTTTGTAGGAAATTTTATCAGCTTTAATCCTGAAAGAAAGATAAAAATTGATAGGAGTAACTGTTTTCGAGATATAAGCAAGAACCCAAAAAACTGTTACCTTAATTAAGCGCTTGCATATAAGCAAATTTAGTACTAAAAACAACTCTGAAGACTTTGGTGACTTTTATGTCTTCTCCTTTTTCCTCTACTAAAGTGTTAGACCCAATTAATTTAGTTTAATATCGGTTTTTCAAACATTTTATTTTAAAGCAAATTTTTGTTAAATATTAAAAACTATAAAATGGCTTAGATTGCCTAAAAACACAGATCACACATGATCTTTTGCATAGAAATGAGAAAACGCTCATGTAACACACAAAATAAACTTTATTTTTTCTTATTAAAAGTATTATTATTATTATTACTTTTATTACTATTAAAGCAAATTTTTGTTAAAGATTATTTATATCCAACTCAATAACTCGCTTATGGTTGGTCCTACAAAAAAATGCAAATAACTATTTTGTAGGAAATTTTGTCAGCTTTAATTTTGAAAAAAGTTAAAAATTGATAGGAGTAACTGTTTTTGAGATATAAGCAAAAAACCAAAGTGAAAACTGTTACAGATACTGAACAAAAATGTATTTCAGTTTTCAATGTTTGAGACGAAGACGAAAATGTAGCATTTAAAAACGACTCTAAAGACTTCAGTGACTTTTATGTCACCTCCTTTTTCTTTTAATAAAGTATTGGACCTAATAAATTAAGTGTATTTTAAATCACAAGACATTTTCTGTTAAAGCACTTTTTTTTTAAATATTAATAATTTTTAAACTTATATCTCGCTTATGGTTAGTCTTACATGATAAATGCAAATAACTATTTTGTAGAAAATTTTATCAGCTTTAATTTTGAAAGAAAGATAAAAATTGATAGGAGTAACTGTTTTCGAGATATAAGCAAGAAACTGTTACCTTAATTAAGCGCTTGCATATAAACAAATTTATTACTATTAGTATTATTATTATTAATGTTATTGTTATTAATATGACGACTAAAAACGACTCTCAAGGCTTTGGTGACTTTTATGTCTTCCCCTTTTTCCTCCACTAAAGTGTTAGTCTTAATTAATTTAGTTTAATTTCGGTTTTTCAAACATTTTATTTTAAAGCAAATTTTTGTTAAAGATTATTTATATCCAACTCTATAACTCGCTTATGGTTGGTCCTACAAGAAAAATGCAAGTAACTATTTTGTAGGAAATTTTATCAGCTTTAATCCTGAAAGAAAGATAAAAATTGATAGGAGTAACTGTTTTCGAGATATAAGCAAAAAACCAATAAGAAAACTGTAACTGTTACTGAACAAAAATGTAATTCAGTTTTCAATTTTTGAGACGAAGACGAAAATGCAGCATTTAAAATCGACTCTGAAGACTTCAGTGACTTTTATGTCACCTCCTTTTTCTTCTAATAATGTATTGGAACCATTAAATTAAGTGTATTTTAAATCACAAGACATTTCCTGTTAAAGCACTTTTTTTTTAAATTTTATATATTATCAAACTTATTTTTCGCTTATGGTTAGTCCTACATGAAAAATGCAAATTACTATTTTGTAGGAAATTTTATCAGCTTTAATTTTAGTAAAAAGATAAAAATTGATAGGAGTAACTGTTTTCGAGATATAAGCAAGAACCCAAAAAACTGTTACCTTAATTAAGCGCTTGCATATAAGCAAATTTAGTACTAAAAACAACTCTGAAGACTTTGGTGACTTTTATGTCTTCTCCTTTTTCCTCTACTAAAGTGTTAGACCCAATTAATTTAGTTTAATATCGGTTTTTCAAACATTTTATTTTAAGCAAATTTTTGTTAATGATTATTTATATCCAACTCTATAACTCGCTTATGGTTGGTCCTACAAAAAAATGCAAATAACTGGTTTGTAGGAAATTTTATCAGCTTTAATTTTGAAAGAAAGATAAAAATTGATAGGAGTAACTGTTTTCGAGATATAAGCAAGAAACCAAAAAACTGTTACCTTAATTGAACGTTTGCATATAAGCAAATTTAGTACTATTAGTATTATTATTATTAATGTTATTGTTATTAATATGATGACTAAAGACGACTCTGAAACATTCAGTGACTTTTATGTCTTCTCCTTTTTCCTGTACTAAAGTGTTAGACACAATTAATTTAGTTTAATTCCGGTTTTTCAAGCATTTTATTTTAAAGCAAATTTTTGTTTAATATTATTTATATCCAACTCTATAACTCGTTTATGCTTGGTTCTACAAGAAAAATGTAAATAACTATTTTGTTGGAAATTTTATCAGCTTTAATTTTGGAAGAAAGATAAAATTTGATAGGAGTAACTATTTTCGAGATATAAGCAAAAAACCAATAAGAAAACTGTGACTGTTACTGAACAAAAATGTAATCCTGTTTTCAATGTTTGAGACGAAGACGAAAATGCAGCATTTAAAAACGACTCTGTAGACTTCAGTGACTTTTATGTCACCTCCTTTTTCTTCTAGTAAAGTATTGGACCCAATAAATTAAGTGTATTTTAAATCACAAGACATTTTCTGTTAAAGCACTTTTTTTTTAAATATTAATTATTTTCAAACTTATATCTCGCTTATGGTTAGTCCTACATGAAAAATGCAAATAACTATTTTGTAGGAAATTTTATCAGCTTTAATTCTAGTAAAAAGATAAAAATTGATAAGAGTAACTGTTTTCGAGATATTAGCAAGAAACCAAAAAACTGTTACCTTAATTAAGCGTTTGCATATAAGCAAATTTAGTACTATTAGTATTATTATTATTAATGTTACTGTTATTAATATGACGACTAAAGACGACTCTGAAACATTTAGTGACTTTTATGTCTTCTCCTTTTTCCTCTACTAGAGTGTTAGACACAATTAATTTAGTTTAATTTCAGTTTTTCAAGGATTTTATTTTAAAGCAAATTTTTGTTAAAGATTATTTATATCCAACTCCATAACTCGCTTATGGTTGGTCTTACAAAAGAAATGCAAATAACTATTTTGTAGGAAATTTTATCAGCTTTAATTTTGAAAGAAAGATAAAAATTGATAGGAGTAATTGTTTTCGGGATATAAGCAAAAAACCAAAGTGAAAACTGTTACAGATACTGAACAAAAATGTATTTCAGTTTTCAATGTTTGAGACGAAGACGAAAATGTAGCATTTAAAAACAACTCTGAAGACTTCAGTGACTTTTATGTCACCTCCTTTTTCTTTTAATAAAGTATTGGACCCAATAAATTAAGTGTATTTTAAATCACAAGACATTTTCTGTTAAAGCACTTTTTTTTTAAATATTAATAATTTTTAAACTTATATCTCGCTTATGGTTAGTCTTACATGATAAATGCAAATAACTATTTTGTAGGAAATTTTATCAGCTTTAATTTTGAAAGAAAGATAAAAATTGATAGGAGTAACTGTTTTCGAGATATTAGCAAGAAACCAAAAAACTGTTACCTTAATTAAGCGTTTGCATATAAGCAAATTTAGTACTATTAGTATTATTATTATTAATGTTACTGTTATTAATATGACGACTAAAGACGACTCTGAAACATTTAGTGACTTTTATGTCTTCTCCTTTTTCCTCTACTAGAGTGTTAGACACAATTAATTTAGTTTAATTTCAGTTTTTCAAGGATTTTATTTTAAAGCAAATTTTTGTTAAAGATTATTTATATCCAACTCTATAACTCGCTTATGGTTGGTCTTACAAAAGAAATGCAAATAACTATTTTGTAGGAAATTTTATCAGCTTTAATTTTGAAAGAAAGATAAAAATTGATAGGAGTAATTGTTTTCGAGATATAAGCAAAAAACCAAAGTGAAAACTGTTACAGATACTGAACAAAAATGTATTTCAGTTTTCAATGTTTGAGACGAAGACGAAAATGTAGCATTTAAAAACGACTCTGAAGACTTCAGTGACTTTTATGTCACCTCCTTTTTCTTCTAATAAAGTATTGAACCCAATAAATTAAGTGTATTTTAAATCACAAGACATTTTTTGTTAAAGCACTTTTTTTTTAAATATTAATAATTTTTAAACTTATATCTCGCTTATGGTTAGTCTTACATGATAAATGCAAATAACTATTTTGTAGGAAATTTTATCAGCTTTAATTTTAGTAAAAAGATAAAAATTGATATAAGTATCTGTTTTCGAGATATAAGCAAGAAAAAAAAACTGTTACCTTAATTAAGTGTTTGCATGTAAGGAAATTTAGTACTATTAGTATTATTATTATTGATGTTATTGTTATTAATATGACGACTAAAGACGACTCTGAAACCTTTAGTGACTTTTATGTCTTCTCCCTTTTCCTCTACTAAAGTGTTAGACACAATTAATTTAGTTTAATTTTAGTTTTTCAAACATTTTATTTTAAAGCAAGTTTTTGTTAAATATTATTTATATCCAACTCTATAACTCGCTTATGGTTGGTCCTACAAGGAAAATGCAAATAACGATTTTGTAGGAAATTTTATCTGCTTTAATTTTGAGAGAAAGATAAAAATGGATAGGAGTAACAGTTTTCGAGATATAAGCAAAAAACCAATAAGAAAACTGTAACTGTTACTGAACAAAAATGTAATTCAGTTTTCAATGTTTGAGACGAAGACAAAAATGCAGCATTTAAAACCGACTCTGAAGATTTCAGTGACTTTTATGTCACCTCCTTTTTCTTCTAATAAAGTATTGAACCCATTAAATTAAGTGTATTTTAAATCACAAGACATTTTCTGTTAAAGCACTTTTTTTTTAAATATTAATTATTTTCAAACTTATATCTCGCTTATGGTTAGTCCTACATGAAAAATACAAATAACTATTTTGTAGGAAATTTTATCAGCTTTAATTTTAGTTAAAAGATAAAAATTGATAGGAGTAACTGTTTTCGAGATATAAGCAAGAAACTGTTACCTTAATTAAGCGCTTGCATATAAGCAAATTTAGTACTATTAGTATTATTATTATTAATGTTATTGTTATTAATATGACGACCAAAAACGACTCTGAAGACTTTGGTGACTTTTATGTCTTCTCCTTTTTCCTATACTAAAGTGTTAGACTCAATTAATTTAGTTTAATTTAGGTTTTACAAACATTTTATTTTAAAGCAAATTTTTGTTAAAGATTATTTATATCCAACTCTATAACTCGCTTATGGTTGGTCTTACAAAAGAAATGCAAATAACTATTTTGTAGGAAATTTTGTCAGCTTTAATTTTGAAAAAAAGTTAAAAATTAATAAGAGTAACTGTTTTCGAGATATAAGCAAGAAACCAAAAAACTGTTACCTTAATTAAGCGTTTGCATATAAGCAAATTTAGTACTATTAGTATTATTATTATTAATGTTACTGTTATTAATATGACGACTAAAGACGACTCTGAAACATTTAGTGACTTTTATGTCTTCTCCTTTTTCCTCTACTAGAGTGTTAGACACAATTAATTTAGTTTAATTTCAGTTTTTCAAGGATTTTATTTTAAAGCAAATTTTTGTTAAAGATTATTTATATCCAACTCTATAACTCGCTTATGGTTGGTCTTACAAAAGAAATGCAAATAACTATTTTGTAGGAAATTTTATCAGCTTTAATTTTCAAAGAAAGATAAAAATTGATCGGAGTAATTGTTTTCGAGATATAAGCAAAAAACCAAAGTGAAAACTGTTACAGATACTGAACAAAAATGTAATTCAGTTTTCAATGTTTGAGACGAAGACGAAAATGTAGCATTTAAAAACGACTCTGAAGACTTCAGTGACTTTTATGTCACCTCCATTTTCTTCTAATAAAGTTATGAACCCAATAAATTAAGTGTATTTTAAATCACAAGACATTTTCTGTTAAAGCACTTTTTTTTTAAATATTAATAATTTTTAAACTTATATCTCGCTTATGGTTAGTCTTACATGATAAATGCAAATAACTATTTTGTAGGAAATTTTGTCAGCTTTAATTTTAGTAAAAAGATAAAAATTGATATAAGTATCTGTTTTCGAGATATAAGCAAGAAACAAAAAAACTGTTACCTTAATTAAGTGTTTGCATGTAAGCAAATTTAGTACTATTAGTATTATTATTATTGATGTTATTGTTATTAATATGACGACTAAAGACGACTCGGAAACCTTTAGTGACTTTTATGTCCTCTCCCTTTTCCTCTACTAAAGTGTTAGACACAATTAATTTAGTTTAATTTTAGTTTTTCAAACATTTTATTTTAAAGCAAGTTTTTGTTAAATATTATTTATATCCAACTCTATAACTCGCTTATGGTTGGTCCTACAAGGAAAATGCAAATAACGATTTTGTAGGAAATTTTATCTGCTTTAATTTTGAGAGAAAGATAAAAATGGATAGGAGTAACAGTTTTCGAGATATAAGCAAAAAACCAATAAGAAAACTCTAACTGTTACTGAACAAAAATGTAATTCAGTTTTCAATGTTTGAGACGAAGACAAAAATGCAGCATTTAAAACCGACTCTGAAGATTTCAGTGACTTTTATGTCACCTCCTTTTTCTTCTAATAAAGTATTGAACCCATTAAATTAAGTGTATTTTAAATCACAAGACATTTTCTGTTAAAGCACTTTTTTTTTAAATATTAATTATTTTCAAACTTATATCTCGCTTATGGTTAGTCCTACATGAAAAATGCAAATAACTATTTTGTAGGAAATTTTATCAGCTTTAATTTTAGTTAAAAGATAAAAATTGATAGGAGTAACTGTTTTCGAGATATAAGCAAGAAACCAAAAAACTGTAAAATTAATTAAGCGCTTGCATATAAGCAAATTTAGTACTAAAAACCACTCTGAAGACTTTCGTGACTTTTATGTCTTCTCCTTTTTCCTCTACTAAAGTGTTAGACCCAATTAATTTGGTTTAATTTAGGTTTTTCAAACATTTTATTTTGAAGAAAATTTTTGTTAAAGATTATTTATATCCAACTCTATAACTCGCTCTTGGTTGGTCCTACAAAAAAATGCAAATAACTATTTTGTAGGAAATTTTATCAGCTTTAATTTTGAAAAAAAGATAAAAATTGATAGGAGTAACTGTTTTCGAGATATAAGCAAGAAACCAAAAAACTGTTACCTTAATTAAGCGTTTGCATATAAGCAACTTATGTACTATTAGTATTATTATTATTAATGTTATTGTTATTAATATGACGACTAAAGACGACTCTGAAACCTTTAGAGACTTTTATGTCTTCTCCTTTTTCCTCCACTAAAGTGTTAGACACAATTAATTTAGTTTAATTTCAGTTTTTCAAACATTTTATTTTAAAGCAAATTTTTGTTAGATATTATTTATATCCATCTCTATAACTCGCTTATGCTTGGTCTTAGAAAAGAAATGCAAATAACTATTTTGTAGGAAATTTTATCAGCTTTAATTTTGAAAGAAAGATAAAAATTGATAGGAGTAATTGTTTTCGAGATATAAGCAAAAAACCAAAGTGAAAACTGTTACAGTTACTGAACAAAAATGTAATTCAGTTTTCAATGTTTGAGACGAAGACGAAAATGCAGCATTTAAAAACGACTCTGAAGACATCAGCGACTTTTATGTCACCTCCTTTTTCTTCTAATAAAGTATTGGACCCAATAAATCAAGTGTATTTTAAATCACAAGACATTTTCTGTTAAAGCACTTTTTTTTAATTATTAATAATTTTTAAACTTATATCTCGCTTATGGTTAGTCTTACATGAAAAATGCAAATAACTATTTTGTAGGAAATTTTATCAGCTTTAATTTTAGTAAAAAAATAAAAATTGATCGGAGTAACTGTTTTCGAGATATAAGCAAGAAACCAAAAAACTGTTACCTTAATTAAGCGTTTGCATATAAGCAAATTTAGTACTATTAGTATTATTATTATTAATATTATTGTTATTAATATGACGACTAAAAACGACTCCCAAGACTTTGGTGACTTTTATGTCTTCCTCTTTTTCCTCCACTAAAGTGTTAGTCTTAATTAATTTAGTTTAATTTCGGTTTTTCAAACCTTTTATTTTAAAGCAAATTTTTGTTAAAGATTATTTATATCCAACTCTATAACTCGCTTATGGTTGGTCCTACAAGAAAAATGCAAATAACTATTTTGTAGGAAATTTTATCAGCTTTAATCTTGAAAGAAAGATAAAAATTGATAGAAGTAACTGTTTTCAAGATATAAGCAAAAATCCAATAAGAAAACTGTAACTGTTACTGAACAAAAATGTAATTCAGTTTTCAATGTTTGAGACGAAGACGAAAATGCAGCATTTAAAATCGACTCTGAAAACTTCAGTGACTTTTGTCACCTCCTTCTTCTTCTAATAAAGTATTGGACCCATTAAATTAAGTGTATTTTAAGTCACAAGACATTTTCTGTTAAAGCACTTTTTTTTTAAATATTAATTATTTTCAAACTTATATCTCGCTTATGGTTAGTCCTACATAAAAAATGCAAATAACTATTTCGTAGGAAATTTTATCAGCTTTAATTTTAGTAAAAAGATAAAAATTGATAGGAGTAACAGTTTTCGAGATATAAGCAAAAAACCAATAAGAAAACTGTAACTGTCACTGAACAAAAATGTAATTCATTTTCAATGTTTGAGACGAAGACGAAAATGTAGCATTTAAAATCGACTCTGAAGACTTCAGTGACTTTTATGTCACCTCCTTTTTGTTCTAATAAAGTATTGGACCCAATAAATTAAGTGTATTTTAAATCACAAGACATTTTCTGTTAATGCACTTTTTTTTTAAATATTAATTATTTTCAAACTTATATCTCGCTTATGGTTAGTCCTACATGAAAAATGCAAATTACTATTTTGTAGGAAATTTTATCAGCTTTAATTTTAGTAAATAGATAAAAATTGATAGGAGTAACTGTTTTCGAGATATAAGCAAGAAACTAAAAAACTGCTACCTTAATTAAGCGCTTGCATATAAGCAAATTTAGTACTAAAAACAACTCTGAAGACTTTGGTGACTTTTATGTCTTCTCCTTTTTCCTCTACTAAAGTGTTAGACCCAATTAATTTAGTTTAATATCGGTTTTTCAAACATTTTCTTTCAAAGCAAATTTTTGTTAAAGATTATTTATATCCAACTCTATAACTCGCTTATGGTTGGTCCTACAAAAAAATGCATATAACTATTTTGTAGAAAATTTTATCAGCTATAATTTTGAAAAAAAGATAAAAATTGATAGGAGTAACTGTTTTCGAGATATAAGCATGAAACCAAAAAACTGTTACCTTAATTAAGCGTTTGCATATAAGCAAATTTAGTACTATTAGTATTATTATTATTGATGTTATTGTTATTACTATGACAACTAAAGACGACTCTGAAACATTTAGTGACTTTTATGTCTTCTCCTTTTTCCTCTACTAAAGTGTTAGACACAATTAATTTAGTTTAATTTCGGTTTTTCAAGCATTTTATTTTAAAGCAAATTTTTGTTAAATATTATTTATATCCAACTCTATAACTCGTTTATGCTTGGTCCTACAAGAAAAATGTAAATAACTATTTTTCGGAAATTTTATCAGCTTTAATTTTGGAAAAAAGATAAAATTTGATAGGAGTAACTGTTTTCGAGATATAAGCAAAAAATCAATAAGAAAACTATAACTGTTACTGAACAAAAATGTAATTCAGTTTTCAATGTTTGAGACCAAGACGAAAATGCAGAATTTAATAACGACTCTGAAGGCTTCAGTGACTTTTATGTCTCCTCCTTTTTCTTCTAATAAAGTGTTGGACCCAATAAATTAAGTGTATTTTAAATCACAAGACATTTTCTGTTAAAGCACATTTTTTTTAATTAATAATTATTTTCAAACTTATATTTCGCTATGGTTAGTCCTACATGAAAAATGCAAATAACGATTTGTATGAAATTTTTTCAGCTTTAATTTTAGTAAAAAATAAAAATTGTTTGGAGTAAATGTTTTCGAGATATAAGCAAAAAACCAAAAAACTGTTACCTTAAATAAGCGCTTGCATATAAGCAAATTTAGTACTACTAGTATTGTTATTATAAAGGTTATTGTTATTAATATGACGACTAAAGACAACTCTAAGACTTTAGTGACTTTTATGTCTCCTCCTTTTTCCTCTACTAAAATGTTAGACCCAATTAATTTAGTTTAATTTCAGTTTTTCAAACATTTTATTTTAAAGCAAATTTTTGTTAATGATTATTTATATCCAACTCTATATAAATTAATTGGGTCTAACGCTTTAGTAGAGGAAAAAGGAGGAGACGTAAAAGTCACCAAAGCTGATAAAATTTCCTACAAAATAGTTATTTGCATTTTTCTTGTAGAACCAACCATAAGCGAGTTATAGAGTTGGATATAAATAATCTCTAACAAAAATTTGCTTTAAAATAAAATGTTTGAAAAACCGAAATTAAACTAAATTAATTAAGACTAACACTTTAGTAGAGGAAAAAGGAATAGACATAATAGTCACCAGAGTCCTGAGAGTCGTTTTTAGTCGTCATATTAATAACAATAACATTAATAATAATAATACTAATAGTACTAAGTTTGCTTATATGCAAGCGCTTAATTAAGGTAACAGTTATTTGGTTTCTTGCTTATGTCTCGAAAACAGTTACTTCTATCAATTTTTAACTTTTTACTAAAATTAAAGCTGATAAAATTTCCTACAAAATAGTTATTTGCATTTTTCTTGTAGGACTAACCATAAGCGAGATATAAGTTTGAAAATAATTAATATTTAAAAAAAAAGTGCTTTAACAGAAAATGTCTTGTGATTTAAAATACACTTAATTTATTGGGTCCAATACTTTATTAGAAAAAAAAGGAGGTGACATAAAAGTCGCTGAGGTCTTCAGAGTCGATTTTAAATGCTGCATTTTCGTCTTTGTCTCAAACATTGAAAACTGAATTACATTTTTGTTCAGTAACAGTTACAGTTTTCTTATTGGTTTTTTGCTTATATCTCAAAAACTGTTACTCCTATCAATTTTTATCTTTTTTTCAAAATTAAAGCTGATAAAATTTCCTACAAAATCGTTATTTGCATTTTTCTTGTAGGACCAACCATAAGCGAGTTATAGAGTTGGATTTAAATAATATTTAACAAAAATTTGCTTTAAAATAAAATGTTTGAAAAACTGAAATTAAACTAAATTAATTGTGTCCAACACTTTAGTATAGAAAAAAGGAAAAGACATAAAAGTCACCAAAGTCTTCAGAGTCAGTTTCAGACTAACCATAAGCGAGATATAAGTTTGAAAATAATTAATAATTAAAAAAAAATGTGCTTTAACAAAAAATGTCTTGTGATTTAAAATACACTTAATTTATTGGGTCCAGTACTTTATTAGAAGAAAAACGAGGTGACATAAAAGTCACTGAAGTCTTCAGAGTCGATTTTAAATGCTGCATTTTCGTCTTCGTCTCAAACATTGAAAACTGAATTACATTTTTGTTCAGTAACTGTAACAGTTTTCACTTTGGTTTTTTGCTTATATCTCGAAAACAGTTACTCCTATCAATTTTTATCTTTCTTTCAAAATTTAAGCTGATAAAATTTCCTACAAAATAGTAATTTGCATTTCTTTTGTAGGACCAACAATAAGCGAGCTATAGAGTTAGATATAAATAATCTTTAACAAAAATTTGCTTTAAAATAAAATGTTTGAAAAACCGAAATTAAACTAAATTAATTGGGTCTAACACTTTAGTGGAGGAAAAAGAAAAAGACATAAAAGTCACCAAAGTCTTCAGAGTCAGTTTCAGGCTAACCATAAGCGAGATATAAGTTTGAAAATAATTAATATTTAAAAAAAAAATGTGCTTTAACAGAAAATGTCTTGTGATTTAAAATACACTTAATTTATTGAGTCCAATACTTTATTAGAAAAAAAAGAAGGTGACAGAAAGTTCACTGAAGTTTTTAGAGTCGTTTGTAAATGCTGCATTTTCGTCTTCGTCTCAAACATTGAAAACTGAATTACATTTTTGCTCAGTAACAGTTATAGTTTTCTTATTGGTTTTTTGCTTATATCTCGAAAACACTAAAATAGTTATTTACATTTTTCTTGTAGAAACAAGCATAAGCAAGTTATAGAGTTGGATATAAATAATATTTAACAAAAATTTGCTTTAAAATAAAATGTTTGAAAAACCGAAATTAAACTAAATTAATTGTGTCTAACACTTTAGTAGAGGAAAAAGGAGAAGACATAGAAGTCACTAATGGTTTCAGAGTCGTCTTTAGTCGTCATATTAATAACAATAACATTAATAATAATAATACTAATAGTACTAAATTTGCTTATATGCAAACGCTTAATTAAGGTAACAGTTTTTTGGTTTCTTGCTTATATCTCGAAAACAGTTACTCCTATCAGTTTTTATCTTTCTTTCAAAATTAAAGCTGATAAAATTTCCTACAAAGTAGTTATTTGCATTTTTCATGTAGGACTAACCATAAGCGAGATATAAGTTTAAAAATAATTACAATTTAAAAAAAAAATGCTTCAACAGAAAATGTCTTGTGATTTAAAATACACTTAATTTATTGGATCCAATAATCTATTTGAAGAAAAAAGAGGTGACAGAAAGGTCACTGAAGCCTTTAGAGTCGTTTGTAAATGCTGCATTTTCGTCTTCGTCTCAAACATTGAAAACTGAATTACATTTAAGACTTTAGTGACTTTTATGTCTCCTCCTTTTTCCTCTACTAAAGTGTTAGACACAATTAATTTAGTTTAATTTTAGTTTTTCAAACATTTTATTTTAAAGCAAATTTTTGTAAAATATTAAAAACTATAAAATGGCTTATATTGCCTAAAAACACAGATCACACATGATCTTTTGCATAGAAATGAGAAAACGCTCATGTAACACACAAAATAAGCTCCATTTTTCCTTATTAAAAGTATTATTATTATTATTACTTTTGTTACTATTACTATTATTATTATTATTATTATTATTATTATTATTATTATTATTATTGTTAATATTATTATTATTATTATTATTATTATTATTATTAACTTTTGAATAGTAAATGTTTTTATACCAGTTTTAAAATGAGTTATTAATTTTAGACTATTTCTTGCCTAAAAACACAGATCACAGATGATTTCTTGCATAGAAATGAGAAAACACTCATATAACACACAAAAAAAAACTTCATTTTTGCTTAGAAAACTAAGCTTACTTTTATTACTATTATTAGTATTTTTATTATTATTATTGTTATTATTATTATTATTATTATTATTATTATTATTATTTTTATTATTATTATTATTATTATTATTATTATTATTTTTATTATTATAATTGTTATTATTAAAAACCGATTATAACTTTTGTATAGTATTGTTTTTATACCAGTTTTAAAATGAGTGATTAATTTTAACCAATTTCTTGCCTAAAAACTATAAAATAGCTTAGATTGCCTAAAAACACAGATCACACATGATCTTTTGCATAGAAATGAGAAAACGCTCATATAACACAAAATAAGCTTCATTTTTGCTTAGAAAACTAAGCTTACTTTTATTACTACTATTATTATTATTTTAATATTATTATTATTATTACTATTATTATTATTATTATTATTATTACTATTATTGTTATTATTATTATTATTATTATTAATATTATTATTATTAAAAACCGATTATAACTTTTGTATAGTAAATGTTTTTATACCAGTTTTAAAATGAGTTATTAATTTTAGACAATTTCTTGCCTAAAAACACAGATCACAGATGATCTCTTGAATAGAAATGAGAAAACGCTCATATAACACAAAATAAGCTTTATTTTTGCTTAGAAAACTAAGCTTACTTTTATTACTACTATTATTATTATTTTTATTATTATTATTATTATTACTATTATTTTTATTATTATTATTACTATTATTATTATTATTATTATTATTATTATTATTGTTAATATTATTATTATTATTATTATTAACTTTTGCATAGTAAATGGTTTTATACCAGTTTTAAAATGAGTTATTAATTTTAGACAATTTCTTGCCTAAAAACACATCACAGATGATTTCTTGCATAGAAATGAGAAAACGCTCATATAACACACAAAATAAGCTTCATTTTTGCTTAGAAAACTAAGCTTACTTTTATTACTATTATTATTATTATTATTATTATTATTATTATTATTATTATTATTATTATTATTATTATTATTGTTATTATTATTATTATTAAAAACTTATATTAAACAGACAGAAAACGTCGTATTCTGACACAAAAAAACGAATTACGTTATAGACTTGACGAGAACGGCTTATCTCGGACTCTTATAGGACTCTTATAGGGTCAAAAAGTATCAGTTTGGATTAAAACAAATTATTTTTGTTGACTCTCAGTCAACAGTTGTTCATCAGTTCAAACAAAAACGGCTTATTTTAGACGATCTTTTGCTTTGAACAAGAAAACTCACATCGAACAGACTAAAAACGTATTAATCTGGCATAAAAGAGCAATTTATGTATCACTTTGGATAAAGGCAGCTAATCCTATTCGTTTCATTGGTTAAAATAGACAAAATTGTTAATAAATCTAACAAAAACGATGTATTCTAGCACAAAATACTAATTACATTATAGTTTCGACGAGAATAGCTTATTTGGAATTATTCTATGCTTCCAAACGAGTAAATTTTTATTAAACGGATGCCAAACATCATGTTTTGTCCTATAAAGACATTTTATATTGCAGTTTGTATTAAAACAAAATATTTTCGTTGATTCTTTGTTAGAAGCAGCAAACCTAACATTAAAGAACCTGAAAACTTTGTATTCGGACACAAACCACCGAATTTTGTATCAGTTTAGACAAAAACGGTTGATTTTCGACAATATTTTGCTTTGAACAAGAAAACTTACATCAAACTGACTAAAAACGTCTTATTTTAGCACAAAACAAAAGATTTGCGTTATAGTCTTAACGAGAGCTGTTAATTTCAAACGGTTCTATGCTCTGAAACGAGTAAACTTTCACTGAACAGAGGAAAAACATCTTATTTCGCCTTTTAAAAACGACTCATGCCACAGTTAGGATGAAAACCAATTATTTTCGTTAATTCATTGTTACAAACAAGAAACCTTACATCAAAGTAACTGAAAACCCCTTATTCAGGCACAGAAATTCGAATTACGTTTCAGTCTGGACAAAAACTGCTTACTTTAGACGATCCTTTGTTTTGAATACAAAAACTTACATTAAAAAGATTAAAACGTCTTATTCTGGCTGAAAACTGCAAATTATGTATTACTTTGGATAAAAGCAGTTTATCCTGATTACTCCTTTGCTTAGAATAGAGCAAACTTGTATAAAACTTAATGAAAACTTTAAATTTCGTCTCAAAGAAATAAATTACGTTATAGTTTTGACCAGCACTGTTTATTTCAAACGATTTTATGATTCGAAACTATTGAACTTTTATGGGGCAGAGGCAAAACCAAATATTACCATATAAAGCGTTTTAAAGCAAATTATTTCCTTTTGCAACAAGAAATTTCACGTCAAAGAAACTGAAAACTTCGTATCCATGCACAAATATCGAATTACGTATCAGTTTAGGCAAATACAGCTTATTTTAAACGATTCCTTGCTATAAACAAAAAAAATTTTATCAAACATATTGAAAAGGTCTTATTCTCGAAAATAAGAGCAAATTATGTATCAGCTTTAACAAAAGCGGATTACTCTGTTTGATTCTATGCTTAGAGTAGAGTAAACTACTATAAAACGTAATGAATATATGTAATATGGTATTTTGCATCTGTCCTATAAAAGTTTACTCGTTTCGCTCCATTGAATCATTCGAAATAAATTATTTTGACACAACAACAACGAGAATAATTTGTTTTTGTTTAAACTGTAACATGTCGTTTTTATAAAACGAACTAAGACGTTTGGCATCTGTTTAGTGAAAGTTTTCTCGTTTGGGGGCATAAAATCGTTTGAAATTAACAGTTCTGGTCAAAACTATAACGTAAATTATTTCTTTGAGACGAAATTTAAAGTTTTCATTAAGTTTTATACAAGTTTGCTCTATTCTAAGCAAAGGAGTAAACAGGATAAACTGCTTTTATCCAAAGTAATACATAATTTGCAGTTTTGAGCCAGAATAAGACGTTTTTAATCTTTTTAATGTAAGTTTTTGTATTCAAAACAAAGGATCGTCTAAAGTAAGCAGTTTTTGTCCAGACTGAAACGTAATTCGAATTTCTGTGCCTGAATAGGGGGTTTTCAGTTACTTTGATGTAAGGTTTCTTGTTTGTAACAATGAATTAACGAAAATAATTGGTTTTTATCCTAACTGTGGCATGAATCGTTTTTAAAAGGCGAAATAAGATGTTTTTCCTCTGTTCAGTAAAAGTTTACTCGTTTCAAAGCATAGAACCGTTTGAAATTAACAGCTCTCGTTAAGACTATAACGCAAATCTTTTGTTTTGTGCTAAAATAAGACGTTTTTAGTCAGTTTGATATAAGTTTTTTTGTTCAAAGCAAAATATTGTCGAAAATCAACCGATTATGTTTAAACTGATACAAAATTCGGTGGTTTGTGTCCGAATACAAAGTTTTCAGATTCTTTAATGTTAGGTTTGCTGCTTCGAACAAAGAATCAACGAAAATATTTTGTTTTAATACAAACTGCAATATAAAATGTCTTTATAGGACAAAACATGATGTTTGGCATCTGTTTAATAAAAATTTACTCGTTTGGAAGCATAGAATCATTCCAAATAAGCTATTCTCGTCGAAACTATAATGTAATTAGTATTTTGTGCTAGAATACAGCGTTTTTGTTAGATTTATTAACAATTTTGTCTATTTTAAGCAATGAAACGAATAGGATTAGCTGCCTTTATCCAAAGTGATACATAAATTGCTCTTTTATGCCAGATTAATACGTTTTTAGTCTGTTCGATATTAGTTTTCTTGTTCAAAGCCAAAGGTCGTCTAAAATAAGCCGTTTTTGTTTGAACTGATAAACAATTCAGACTGAGAGTCAACAAAAATAATTTGTTTTAATTCAAACTGATACTTTTTGACCCTATAAGAGTCCTATAAGAGTCCGAGATACGCCGTTCTCGTCAAGTGTATAACGTAATTCGTTTTTTTGTGTCAGAATACGACGTTTTTTGTCTGTTTAATATAATTTTTATTAATAATAATAATAATAATAATAACAATAATAATAATAATAATAATAATAATAATAATAATAATAATAATAATAGTAATAGTAACAAAAGTAATAATAATATTAATAATTTTAATAAGGAAAAATGAAGCTTATTTTGTGTGTTACATGAGCGTTTTCTCATTTCTATGCAAAAGATCATGTGTGATCTGTGTTTTTAGGCAAGAAATTGTCTAAAATAAATCACTCATTTTAAAACTGGTATAAAAACATTTACTATACAAAAGTTATAATCGGTTTTTAATAATAATAATAATAATAATAATATTAACAATAATATTAACAATAATAATAATAATAATAATAGTAATAATAATAATAATAATAATAATAATAATAATAATAATAATAATAATAATAATAATAATACTTATAATAATGAATTTCTTTCTAAATTAAAGCTTAGTTTTTCTAAGCAAAAATGAAGCTTATTTTGTGTTATCTGAGCGTTTTCTCATTTCTATGCAAGAGATCATCTGTGATCTGTGTTTTTAGGCAAGAAATTGTGTAAAATTAATAACTCATTTTAAAACTGGTATAAAAACATTTACTATACAAAAGTTATAATCGGTTTTTAATAATAATAATAATAATAATAATAATAATAATAATAATAATAATAATAATAATAATAATAATAATAATAATAATAATAATAATAATTGTAATAATAATAATAAAAATAATAGTAATAATAATAATAATAATAAAAATAATAATAATAGTAGTAATAAAAGTAAGCTTAGTTTTCTAAGCAAAAATGAAGCTTATTTTGTGTTATATGAGCGTTTTCTCATTCCTATGCAAGAGATCATCTGTGATCTGTGTTTCTAGGCAAGAAATTGTCTAAAATTAATAACTCATTTTAAAACTGGTATAAAAACATTTACTATACAAAAGTTATAATCGGTTTTTAATAATAATAATATTAATAATAATAATAATAATAATAATAATAATAATAATAATAATAGTAATAATAATAAAAATAATAGTAATAATAATAATAATAAAAATAATAATAATAGTAGTAATAAAAGTAAGCTTAGTTTTCTAAGCAAAAATGAAGCTTATTTTGTGTTATATGAGCGTTTTCTCATTTCTATGCAAGAGATCATCTGTGATCTGTGTTTTTAGGCAAGAAATTGTCTAAAATTAATAACTCATTTTAAAACTAGTATAAAAACATTTACTATACAAAAGTTATAATCGGTTTTTAATAATAATAATATTAATAATAATAATAATAATAATAATAATAATAATAATAATAATAATAGTAATAATAATAATAAAAATAATAGTAATAATAATAATAATAATAATAGTAGTAATTAATGTAAGCTTAGTTTTCTAAGCAAAAATAAAGCTTATTTTGTGTTAGATGAGCGTTTTCTCATTTCTATGCAAAAGATCATGTGTGATCTGTGTTTTTAGGCAATCCAAGCCATTTTATAGTTTTTAATATTTAACAAAAATTTGCTTTAAAATAAAATGTTTGAAAAACTGAAATTAAACTAAATTAATTGTGTCTAACACTTTAGTAAAAGAAAAAGGATGAGACATAAAAGTCACTAAAGTCTTAGAGTTGTCTTCAGTCGTCATATTAATAACAATAACATTTATAATAACAATACTAGTAGTACTAAATTTGCTTATATGCAAGCGCTTAATTAAGGTAACAGTTTTTTTGTTTTTTGCTTATATCTCGAAAACAGTTACTTCTATCAATTTTTAACTTTTCACCAAAATTAAAGGTGATGAAATTTCCTACAAAATAGTTATTTGCATTTTTCATGTAGAACTAACCATAAGCGAGATATAAGTTTGAAAATAATTAATATTTAAAAAAAAAGTGCTTTAACAGAAAATGTCTTGTGATTTAAAATACACTTAATTTAATGGGTCCAATACCTTATTAGAAGAAAAAGGAGGTGACAGTAAATGCTGCATTTTCGTCTTCGTCTCAAACATGGAAAACTGAATTACATTTTTGTTCAGTAACAGTTACAGTTTTCTTATTGATTTTTTGCTTATATCTCGAAAACAGTTCTTCTTCTATCAAATTTTATTATTCTTCCAAAATTAAAGCTGATAAAATTTCGAACAAAATAGTTATTTACATTTTTCTTGTAGGACCAAGCATAAACGAGTTATAGAGTTGGATATAAATAATATTTAACAAAAATTTGCTTTAAAATAAAATGCTTGAAAAACCGGAATTAAACTAAATTAATTGTGTCTAACACTTTAGTAGAGGAAAAAGGAGAAGACATAAAAGTCACTAAATGTTTCAGAGTCGTCTTTAGTCGTCATATTAATAACAATAACATTAATAATAATAATACTAATAGTACTAAATTTGCTTATATGCAAACGCTTAATTATGGTAACAGTTTTTTGGTTTCTTGCTTATATCTCGAAAACAGTTACTCCTATCAATTTTTATCTCTTTTTCAAAATTAATGCTGATAAAATTTCCTACAAAATAGTTATTTGCATTTTTTTGTAGGACCAACCATAAGCGAGTTATAGAGTTGGATATAAATAATCTTTAATAAAAATTTGCTTTAAAATAGAATGTTTGAAAAACCGATATTAAACCAAATTAATTGGGTCTAACACTTTAGTAGAGGAAAAAGGAGAAGACATAAAAGTCACCAAAGTCTTCAGAGTTGTTTCTAGTACTAAATTTGCTTATATGCAAGCGCTTAATTAAGGTAACAGTTTTTTGGTTTCTTGCTTATATCTCGAAAACAGTTACTCCTATTAATTTTTATCTTTTTACTAAAATTAAAGCTGATAAAATTTCCTACAAAATAGTAATTTGCATTTTTCATGTAGGACTAACCATAACCAAGATGTAAGTTTGAAAATAATTAATATTTAAAAAAAAATTGCTTTAACAAAAAATGTCTTGTGATTTAAAATACACTTAATTTATTGGGTCCAATACTTTATTAGAAGAAAAAGGAGGTGACTTAAAAGTCACTGAAGCCTTCAGAGCCGTTTTTAAATGCTGCATTTTCGTCTACGTCTCAAACATTGAAAACTGAATTACATTTTTGTTCAGTAACTGTTACAGTTTTCACTTTGGTTTTTTGCTTATATCTCGAAAACAGTTACTCCTATAAATTTTTATCTCTCCTTCAAAATTAAAGCTGATAAAATTTCCTACAAAATAGTTTTTAGCTTTTTTCTTGTAGGACCAACCATAAGCGAGTTATAGAGTTGGATATAAATAATCTTTAACAAAAATTTGCTTTAAAATAAAATGTTTGAAAAACCGAAATTAAACTAAATTAATTAAGACTAACACTTTAGTAGAGGAAAAAGGAGAAGACATAAAAGTCATCAAAGTCTTGAGAGTCGTTTTTAGTCGTCATATTAATATCAATAACATTAATAATAATAATACTAATATTACTAAATTTGCTTATATGCAAGCGCTTAATTAAGGTAACAGTTTTTTGGTTTCTTGCTTATATCTCGAAAACAGTTACTCCTATTAATTTTTATCTTTTTACTAAAATTAAAGCTGATAAAATTTCCTACAAAACAGTAAATTGCATTTTTCATGTAGGACTAACCATAACCGAGATGTAAGTTTGAAAATAATTAATATTTAAAAAAAAAGTGCTTTAACAGAAAATGTCTTGTGATTTAAAATACACTTAATTTAATGGGTCCAATACTTTATTAGAAGAAAATGGAGGTGACATATAAGTCACTGAAGTCTTCAGAGTCGATTTTAAATGCTGCATTTTCGTCTTTGTCTCAAACATTGAAAACTGAATTGCATTTTTGTTCAGTAACAGTTACAGTTTTCTTATTGGTTTTTTGCTTATATCTCGAAAACAGTTACTCCTATCAATTTTTATCTTTTTTTCAAAATTCAAGCTGATAAAATTTCCTACAAAATAGTTATTTGCATTTTTCTTGTGGAACCAACTATAAGCGAGTTATAAAGATAGATATAAATAATATTTAACAAAAATTTGCTTTAAAATAAAATGTTTGAAATACTGAAATTAAACTAAATTAATTGTGTCTAACACTTTAGTAGAGGAAAAAGGAGAAGACATAAAAGTCACTAAAGGTTGCAGAGTCGTCTTTAATCGTCATACTAATAACAATAACATTAATAATAATAATACTAATAGTACTAAATTTGCTTGTATGCAAACGCTTAATTAAGGTGACAGTTTTTTGGTTTCTTGCTTATATCTCGAAAACAGTTACTCCTGTCAATTTTTATCTTTTTACTAAAATTAAAGCTGATAAAATTTCCTACAAAATAGTTTTTTGCATTTTTCATGTAGGACTAACCATAAGCGAGATATAAGTTTGAAAATAATCAATATTTAAAAAAAAAGTGCTTTAACAAAAAATGTCTTGTCATTTAAAATACACTTAATTTATTGGGTCAAATACTTAATTAGAAGAAAAAGGAGGTGACTTAAAAGTCACTGAAGTCTTCAGAGTCGTTTTTAAATGCTGCACTTTCGTCTACGTCTCAAACATTGAAAACTGAATTACATTTTTGTTCAGTAACTGTTACAGTTTTCACTTTGGTTTTTTGCTTATATCTCGAAAACAGTTACTCCTATTAATTTTTATATTTCTTTCAAAATTAAAGCTGATAAAATTTTCAACAAAATAGTTATTTGCATTTCTTTTGTAAGACCAACCATAAGCGAGTTATAGAGTTGGATATAAATAATCTTTAACAAAAATTTGCTTTAAAATAAAATGTTTGAAAAACCGAAATTAAACTAAATTATTTGGGTCTAACACTTTAGTATAAGAAAAAGGAGAAGACATAAAAGTCACCAAAGTCTTCAGAGTCGTATTTAGTCGTCATATTAATAACAATAACATTAATAATGATAATACTAATAGTACTAAGATTGCTTATATGCAAACGCTTAATTAAGGTAACAGTTTTTTGGTTTATTGCTTATATCTCGAAAACAGTTACTCCTATCAATTTTTACCTTTTTGCTAAAATTAAAGCTGATAAAATATCCTACAAAATAGTTGTTTGCATTTTTCATGTAGGACTAACCATAAGCGAGATATAAGTTTTAAAATAATTAATATTTAAAAAAAAAGTGCTTTAACAGAAAATGTCTTGTGATTTAAAATACACTTAATTTATTGGGTCCAATACTTTATTAGAAGAAAAAGGAGGTGACATAAAAGTCACTGAAGTCTTCAGAGTCGTTTTTAAATGCTGCATTTTCGTCTTCGTCTCAAACATTGAAAACTGAATTACATTTTTGTTCAGTAACTGTAACAGTTTTCACTTTGGTTTTTTGTTTATATCTCGAAAACATTTACTCTTATCAATTTTTATCTTTCTTTCAAAATTAAAGCTGATAAAATTTCCTACAAAATAGTTAAATGCATTTCTTTTGTAGGACCAACCGTAAGCGAGTTATAGAGTTAGATATAAATAATCTTTAACAAAAATTTGCTTTAAAATTAAATGTTTGAAAAACTAAAATTAAACTAAATTAATTGTGTCTAACACTTTAGTAGTGGAAAAAGGAGAAGACATAAAAGTCACTGAAGTTTTTAGAGTCGTTTGTAAATGCTGCATTTTCGTCTTCGACGACTGTTACTGAACAAAAATATAATTCAGTTTTCAATGTTTGAGACGAAAACGAAAATGCAGCATTTACTGTCTCCTCCTTTTTCTTCTAATTAAGTATTGGACCCAATAAATTAAGTGTATTTTAAATCACAAGACATTTTCTGTTAAAACACATTTTTAATTATTAATTATTTTCAAACTTATATCTCGCTTATGGTTAGTGCTACATGAAAAATCAAATAACTATTATGTAGGAAATTTTATCACCTTTAATTTTGGTGAAATGGTAAAAATTGATAGGAGTAACTGTTTTCGAGATATAAGCAAAAAACAAAAAAACTGTTACCTTAATTAAGCGCTTGCATATAAGCAAATTTAGTACTACTAGTATTGTTATTATAAATGTTATTGTTATTAATATGACGACTAAAGACAACTCTAAGACTTTAGTGACTTTTATGTATCCTCCTTTTTCCTCTACTAAAGTGTTAGACACAATTAATTTAGTTTAATTTCAGTTTATCAAACATTTTATTTTAAAGCAAATTTTTGTTAAATATTAAAAACTATAAAATGGCTTAGATTGCCTAAAAACACAGATCACACATGATCTTTTGCATAGAAATGAGAAAACGCTCATGTAACACAAAATAAGCTCCATTTTTCCTTATTAAAAGTATTATTATTATTATTTCTTTTGTTACAATTACAATTATTATTATTATTATTATTATTATTATTATTATTATTATTATTATTATTAACTTTTGTATAGTAAATGTTTTTATACCAGTTTTAAAATGAGTTATTAATTTTAGACGATTTCTTGCCTAAAAACACAGATCACAGATGATCTCTTGCATAGAAATGAGAAAACGCTCATATAACACAAAATAAGCTTCATTTTTGCTTAGAAAACTAAGCTTACTTTTATTACTACTATTATTATTATTTTTAATATTATTATTATTATTACTATTATTTTTATTATTATTATTACTATTATTATTATTATTATTATTATTATTATTATTATTATTATTATTATTAATATTATTATTATTAAAAACCGATTATAACTTTTGTATAGTAAATGTTTTTATACCAGTTTTAAAATGAGTTATTAATTTTAGACAATTTCTTGCCTAAAAACACAGATCACAGATGATCTCTTGCATAGAAATAAGAAAACGCTCAAATAACACAAAATAAGCTTCATTTTTCTTTATTAAAAGTATTATTATTATTATTATTACATTTGTTACTATTACTATTATTATTATTATTATTAACTTTTGTATAGTAAATGTTTTTATACCAGTTTTAAAATGAGTTATTAATTTTAGACAATTTCTTGCCTAAAAACACAGATCACAGATGATTTCTTGCATAGAAATTAAAAAACGCTCATATAACACACATTATTAAAAAATTATATTAAACAGACAGAAACATCGTATTCTGACACAAAAAAACGAATTACGTTATAGACTTGACGAGAACGGCGTATCTCGGACTCTTATAGGACTTTTATAGGGTCAAAAAGTATCAGTTTGGATTAAAACAAATTATTTTTGTTGACTCTCAGTCTGAATTGTTCATCAGTTCAAACAAAAACGGCTTATTTTAGACGATCTTTTGCTTTGAACAAGAAAACTTACATCGAACAGACTAAAAACGTATTAATCTGGCATAAAAGAGCAATTTATGTATCACTTTGGATAAAGGCAGCTAATCCTATTCGTTTCATTGCTTAAAATAGACAAAATTGTTAATAAATCTAACAAAAACGCTGTATTCTAGCACAAAATACTAATTACATTATAGTTTCGACGAGAATAGCTTATTTGGAATGATTCTATGCTTCCAAACGAGTAAATTTTTATTAAACAGATGCCAAACATCATGTTTTGTCCTATAAAGACATTTTATATTGCAGTTTGTATTAAAACAAAATATTTTCGTTGATTCTTTGTTAGAAGCAGCAAACCTAACATAAAAGAACCTGAAAACTTTGTATTCGGACACAAACCACCGAATTTTGTATCAGTTTAGACAAAAACGGTTGATTTTCGACAATATTTTGCTTTGAACAAGAAAACTTATATCAAACTGACTAAAAACGTCTTATTTTAGAACAAAACAAAAGATTTGCGCTATAGTCTTAACGAGAGCTGTTAATTTCAAACCGTTCTATGCTTTGAAACGAGTAAACTTTCACTGAACAGAGGAAAAACATCTTATTTCGCCTTTTAAAAAAGATTCATGCCACAGTTAGGATAAAAACCAATTATTTTCGTTAATTCATTGTTACAAGCAAGAAACCTTACATCAAAGTAACTGAAAACCCCTTATTCAGGCACAGACACAAGTAAACTTTTATAGGACAGATGCAAAATACCATATTACCACATAAATCGTTATTTTAAAGCAAAGTATTAGCTTTTGCACTTGTTCAATTAAAGTTTGCTTACTTCGAAGTATGTAATCGTCCGAAATAATTTTTTTTTGTCAAAACTATAACGTAATTTGTTTTTTGAGCTTGAATATAGAGTTTTCATTACGTTTTATAGTAGTTTACTCTACTCTAAGCATAGAATCAAACAGTGTAATCCGCTTTTGTTAAAACTGATACATAATTTGCTCTTATTTTCGAGAATAAGACGTTTTCAATATGTTTGATAAAATTTTTCTTGTTTATAGCAAGGAGTCGTTTAAAATAAGCTGTATTTGCCTAAACTGATACGTAATTCGATATTTGTGCATGGATACGAAGTTTTCAGTTTCTTTGACGTGAAATTTCTTGTTGCAAAAGGTAATAATTT